>NW_025109350.1:716563-730359 GCF_011392965.1 Frieseomelitta varia
GGTTTAGATTTAGGTAGGTTTAATTTTAGGTTTGTTTAGGCCTTTAGGAAGTTAATAGGTTAGCTAGTTTAGGCTTTCTAAGGCTAGTTAAAAATTCGCTTTTTGAATAATAGGAATTATATATCACAGGGATGGAGAATCAGGAGTTTAGAGATGTTTAGGTTAGGTTTAGATTTAGGTAGGTTTAAATTTAGGTAGGTTTAGTTTTAGATTAGATTTAGATTTAATTAGGTTTAGTTTTAAGTTCGAAGAAAACTTCGAGAACAAATCACGCCTCACAATTTCAATGATGGAATAGCCGAGAAGGATCAATCTTCCAATTTCTTCAAATCACCGGATCTTACATCTTTAAATTTATCTGTTACTCATGGAGAAATGTTCGTCATCTTCGTCGAGAAAGCAAAAATTTACAATACAGAATCCAGCATCTGGATGAAATGAATCAAAATTGCGTTCGAAAGAAATATGAAACTGGATTCATAATTAATCCAATGGCGCTTCGACATAAATTCTGCGCCCAAGTTTCCACACACTTCGAAATGCGCGTACTGTAAGTGTGCACGTATAACATTGCATTTTATATTTTTGTTGTAACTTTTCAACGAAGCACTTGCAAACTTTTTGCTGAGCGAATATTTCATTTTTATCTTTGTCCGTGGAACACTAAATCTTGACGTTAAACGGGACCATCCGTATTCACAAAAATCTAATTCTACTGTCTCCTCCTTTAGCTCGAAAGAATTTCAGAAATTCTATCTAATCGCGAAATAAGTATAAAACATCCTATCTGCCGATCAATTTCGAGATCACTTCTTCGATCGGGAGCCGCGTTATTAAAACGATATCTCGACCAGTAACAGCCACGCTATTTGGTATCTGGCGTATCGTATCGGAATCGAGCGGAAATGTGGCGAACACAGCTATGGTTCCGGGATGGCTCGGGGACAAAAAGAGAGAAATAGAGACAGGGGAGTAGAAAAGTTTCGACACGCGGCCTTTTGTCGTGCGTGCACACGGGGCTTCGTCGTATTATCGGCGCGCGTGAAACGCTAGAAAGCAAATACCATTGTAATATTCCGACCATTTTCTCTCTCCCCCAGCCCTTCTTTTCTTTTCCTCTTTTTTCTGTTGTTGTTGTTGTTGTTGTTCTGTTTTTTCTTCCTCTGTTTTTTTTCCCGTTTTGTTTCATTCTGTGCTTCATATGACACGCGATACGCGAGCGACAGCGTGTGTCTGCGCCACGTGTCGATGAAAAGCAAATCCATTTTCAACCAAATTACACGCGCCTCTCGTTTACGGATACCGCGATACCGCGTCGGATATCATTTCCTACGCGCCGTGTTCCCCCCATTAACTTCCTGCGTATCTCGTATTTTCGTCTGGTCTCCTTCTTTCTCCTCCTTTTTTCTCCTCCTGACGGTCCTCGAATTAGAATCGAAGACACGTACGCCCGTTTCTTTTGTACCTTTTTTTCTTTTTTGAATTCTCTGTTGACTGATAATGCAAAAAAAAAAAAAACGTAGAAACAACGAAGATCAATTAGGGTAATTAGTATTGTTATAGAGAGAAGAATTTTGGAGATTCTACTCTGAGAAGAATCGTTCAGATTTGTCAATCGCAGAAAGGGGGAGAGAATTGGTAATAATGTTTCTTTCAAGGTCATGCTTTTTACATATACAGTTATACGACATAATAAGAAAATTTATAGTTATATGAAAGAAACAGTACTTGAAAAAAATATTCTTACGAGTTGTTGACCATTCATGTTAGGCAAAGAGTATTTTTTGTATCGCCATTAGGTGGTCTCACGTAAAATGAACCACCCTGTACGTGTACTCACGTTAAAATATATAGCTCACGAATAAAGCTATTAATACTATTAATTGACTTGGGCTTATCTTGCGTAGATATTCTGTGACTTATAAAAGACACGATTCTTTATTTAATTCAATGCTACTTGCAATTGATTCAAAACAGTCCTTGACAAAAATATTCTTACGAGTTGTTGACCATTCATGTTAGGCAAAGAGTATTTTTTGTATCGCCATTACGTGGTCTCACGTAAAATGAACCACCTTGTACAATAGAGAGGATGTACGTGTACTCACGTTAAAATATATAGTTCACGAATAAAGCTATTAATACTATTAATTGACTTGGGCTTATCTTGGATAGATATTCTGTGACTTATAAAAGACACGATTCTTTATTTAATTCAATGCTACTTGCGATTGATTCAAAACAGTCCTTGACAAAAATATTCTTACGAGTTGTTGACCATTCATGTTAGGCAAAGAGTATTTTTTGTATCGCCATTACGTGGTCTCACGTAAAATGAACCACCTTGTACAATAGAGAGGATGTACGTGTACTCACGTTAAAATATATAGTTCACGAATAAAGCTATTAATACTATTAATTGACTTGGGCTTATCTTGGATAGATATTCTGTGACTTATAAAAGACACGATTCTTTATTTAATTCAATGCTACTTGCGATTGATTCAAAACAGTCCTTGACAAAAATATTCTTACGAGTTGTTGACCATTCATGTTAGGCAAAGAGTATTTTTTGTATCGCCATTACGTGGTCTCACGTAAAATGAACCACTCTGTACAATAGAGAGGATGTACGTGTACTCACGTTAAAATATATAGCTCACGAATAAATTAACACTATTAATTGACCTAGGCTTATCTTGGATAGATATTCTGTGACTTTTAAGACACTATTCTTTATTCAATGCAATGCTACTTGCGATTGATTCAATACAGAATATAAGTAGCAGATCAAAAAAAAGTTACGACGTCAGTAGTATCATCACATGGCCACAGAGATTGATAACAAAAAAATTGAATTTGAATTTGAAAATGACACTGCATACGACGTACGTGCGTACATTTCCATTCAAACCTCGCTTATTTAACTTTCCATGAACTTTGAAAGTTTGGTCTACATATACGTTCCATCAGTTCTGATCGCAAAAAGAAAATAAGAAAAAAAAAAAAAAAAAACATGATTCCGATGTAACACGGAACGGAGCGAAACGTCCATTACCAACAATCGTTGGCCGCAGAACGCTCTCCAAGTCCGTTTCATTCGATCTATCTATCACGTTGTTAAACACGCGACACGTTCGGCGGAACGCTACGACAACACTGTTCATCGATAGGCGCGCGTGCATCGTTGCATAGAGAAGCAGAAGTCTCGATTGCCACGTTTGACGTAGTACACCGTTCTCGCCGTATTTCCTTTTTTAATCTGTCTGTCTCTCTCTCTCTCTCTCTCTCTCTCTCTCTCTCTCTCTTCCCTCTCTTTTTTATCTTTTTTTTTTCCTCCGTATTCCAACGCCAGAACGTCGTTTCGTTCGACACGCGTTCGGTTCGCGAGCAATTGAAAACTTTTGCCCACCCTCGGACACTATCAGCTACAACATCGAGGAAAAATGACATCGAGGCAGCACACGTACGCGCAAGGAAGTTTCGTGGCGAAACATCTGTACGTGTGTGTGTGTGTGTGTACGTATATCGTGTGCCAGCCTTCCGTATGCCATATAATTTAGCCGGCATATGTTTCACGGTAATTTGTAGGCGTGCGTGGTTTATCGCGAATCGGGCAAGTATCAATTTCCAGCTGAACTCGGTGTAAACCGGTTGGATCCGCGAATACCAATGGATTCGTCAGCTGGCGTTAATTAATGTACTGATTAACCGTCATCGACGAGTTACTACCGTGTTGTTTCGACGAGGAGAGGCTTCTGATTATTGCTCCCAAGATCCGCCGAGCTTCGAGATTGTTTAACTCTTTGAATTCGCGTGACAGTACAGACACTTGCGTACGAGTGCATTTGTACACTGTGCATTGAAAAATTGTGTAATAACAAACAGATAAGAAACGTTGGATGTTACATTAATTTGCCTAATTTTGAATTGCTGAAACAAATACGAGTGGACGAGCGAACGAAAACATATCGAGTTCAAAGAGTTTCGTTGTATCTTTTAATTGATAAATGACGAGCTTGAGAGTTTATTACGAGTACTGATCGATGTATTAGTGAAAACAATTGAGACTGAATATTATTAAATTCTATGATACTATTAAATTTATAATATTAGTTTATGGTATATCGCTGCACTGACTTTTGTTCTTTTCGCGAATGGAATTAATTTCCTAACCATGTAGAGGTTAATCAAATGAAGAAATATCTATTCGATATTTGAAGATGAGTACAAAATTATATATAATACCACATTATAACATGTAATATAACCATAATCAATGTAGTAGTAGAATAGAATAATATACAATAATGTGTAATATCATATCATCATAACAGTAAATATTACAGATAATCGAATTTCCAAAAGAAAAAATTCGACACAACAGACATTCCTATTGTAAATAATCCAATTTTACAATAACTTTTCTATTTTCACTCGAATGAGTAACAGACGAACCACTGAACACGCGACGACCCTTTCGAAATTCATTTTTCAATTTCAGTTCAATTTAAATTCGTCATTCGAACTACCTCGAGAAAGATTCCAAACGCGATGATCTCTCAGCTCGCTGTGATCTCTGTGACCACTGTGCACGAGGAATTATGTATACGTACGTACACACAGGTTCAATAAAATCCTATTATCACGAAAGCGACGCGAACCACCTTTTTGCAGTCGGCGATTAAAACGTTATTTAACCAACGACAGGAATAATAACATCTGCCACCGCAAACTGGTGTTTCGTTCGCGTTTTTTTTTTTTTTTTTTCCCCGCTCTGTCCCATCCCACTGTTTTCTACCCCGGACTTTTCTCTCTCCTCGCTGATGTTTATAACGTTATTTCACCGGTGGTCAAAGGTCTCGCAGCGTTAATGGCCACGATAAGCCGCTTTGGCCACGGAGTACCGAGGATCAGCCTCGAATTAATTGGCCGACACCGATGGCTACCAGAAACATTGCGTTCACATCATGCGAATCTCTGGTTCAAAATAGTTCATACTCGCGTTCGAGTAGATTTCGAATTGCACGGATGATTGTTGGTTCTGTAATGTGCAAGAATTTGAATAAAATCGATGTGTATCCTTAAATACTCGCAATCACAGTCTCGAATTACAGAACTCGTTTTGCTGGATTTATTTAGATCAGTTTATAAGCAATTTTTCTCTCTCTCTTTTTCTTTATAATTTTACGAATATTCTGAATTTACAAATTTAAGTATAAGCGATTTCTCACGAAAGTACTCAAACAATCTTCTTTCTTATGTTTGTCAGTATCGTAATTAGCGATCGAGCTGACACGACGAAAATTGTTTGCCGAAGCATCCTGAATAATCTTGAATTCGATCCGACAAATTGTGCCCGCAGTTGTCGGCTTGTCGCGAGGCGAACTTCCAAAAGTTAAGGATCACTCGTCGGTGAAGTGACGGTGCAGGTTTTTTCGTTTCAGTCCCGGCGCTTTTTCGCCGGATCTCGATAAGATTTATGGGCTCGACTGAACCGCGGCGGAGATGAATTTACGTTTACGCGGAGTGCACCGGGTGAAAACGCGGTATAAAAATCGGGAAAACGTAGTCAACAATAAGGCGCCAGGCAACGTAAGGCAATTTATACCTGTCAAAAATGCCCGACGTAAATACAGATTTCCTCGTAAAAGTGAGGGGAAAAAAAAGCTGCGCGATATGCGCTTCGCGTGACTCACTTACACGCAGAGTTTCGTAGCTCAATCTCATCTTACACCCTTTCTCACCCTTCGCTCACATTTCTGACAGGTGTTTCTTAGAATTCTGGAATACATACATACATGTTTATTATATATATATATATGTATATTCCGCGAATTTTCTTCCTCTCAGGATGTCTAAAAGTCTGCCCATTGTGTTTTCACTTGTGAAAATTTAAGAAAGGAAAATTTCGTTGCCACGAAAATTGCTATTATTCGCGACACTTTAATCGATATACAAGGACATCGTACTTATAACTAAGCTAACAGAACTTTCTTCTTTTTATAATATAAATGTAATTACAATATAATATAAATATAAATATATATATGATATAATATATACAAATAAATATAATATAATATATATAAATAAATAATAAATATAAATATAAATGTAATTACAATATAATATAAATATAATAAATATAATATAAATGGGATTACAATAAATGATATACGTTTGGTGTTGTACGATATGATAATGTAATATTGTAATACTTGAACAGACGCCTAGTACCAGGCAATACTAAAAGTACTGTATATATAACTAACTCTTATGTACCATAGCTGTTCTAGAAAATCCGCAATGCACGTTGACGATTGTTTTTTAAACCCAAGCAACATCGATGTTAGAGCCAAACCTAAATCTAAACGACATTAATCAACAAAATTTCATGCCAAATTTCAACCATTTCAACAGGATGATTATTCCCAATGTTGTGCCATTTCATTTGAAAATGAAAATAAACTGCTTTGTAAATAAACTGCTGACAAATGACGTAAAGAAAGTTTCCGAGGGAAAATGGTTAAACGTGCACTAATTTGCATCAACTTAATATTTCAGCACAGTATTGTTTTTCATTTTTGCACAATTTTAATTACTTTCTTAAATTATCGAGTCATAATTCTTCAATCGTAGGTCGTAGTGCTTTCTATCGTTCGCGTATTACTTCCTTTTATTATTACCGGGATTTTATCACTTTTTCATGTTTTTTACGTTGCTCCCTTTGTGGCTGCCATCTCTTTTTTCCACACCCATTTTTTTTGCAGTATTCTCGCGCTGCTCTTGCCATTCCTGCAATTTCTTTTTTTTTTTTTTTCGATACGCTTTCTCTGCGCTTCTTCTCTTTTTTCTTTTTTCATTGCTGATATTCCTCTCTCTTTTTTTTAGCATCCTCTCCTCATCCCTCTTTTATTACAGATATTTCCGTTTCAGTTATCTCGCGCTATGTTACTTTTATCGGCGGATCTCCTCTTCTCGATATCTTTCGCATTTCGTCCCTGGCAATTTCACGCTACCGTCGTTTACAACGCTTACAACACGCTCCCCTCTTTCTCTCTCACGCGTGTAAAAAAATTAGACTGGAATATTCCCTTATTGTAGCAGAGCCGAGAGCGAAGAGAAAGTCCCTGAGGTGTCGATAATTTTTTTTTTTTATTTAGAGTCGCATCGACTATGACGTCTTTAGCGACGTGCTGGAATTTTCTCTTTATATCTGGTCCAGTAGTTGGGTCGCCTTTAGGTAGTTGATAACGTTTTTTCTGTTGTTTCTGGCAGGTTAGAGCGGTGTTTTAGTGTTAATCCGTATTTTTTGCATTCATGTAGCAGGTGTTGCAGAAAGGTGGTTCCGTTTTGCTTAGGAAATATTCGGGTGTGATCTTGGAGTGTCCGATTCGAAGTCTAGTCATAGCTATCCTTTCTGGTATTTTTTTTGGTAGAAATTGTGTGCTATGTCGTGTATTTTGGTTCTATTTGTCGTAGTCCAAATTCTGTTCCATTCTTCTCTTTCAGCTTTGGTCGTTGAAGCTAATAGGTCTTGGTGTGGGATTGGGATATTGGCTTCGTTTGTTCGGTCTGCTTGTTGCTTCTTTGACTAAGGAGGCTTTCTCGTTTCCTTCTATTCCTTGGTGTGACGGGATCCAGGTGATTATTATTTGTTTATGGTCGTTGGTAAGTTCGGTGTATGTTTCCTGAACCATTTGTCTGACTTCGTGTTTTTTGGTGATACTGGTGTTTGTTATCGCGTTTATCAAAGTCAAGGAATCTGTGTAGATTACCGCTGATTGATATTTGTTTTCTTGAATGTGTTTCGTAGTGTTTCTAGTATAGCGTATGTTTCAGTGGTCAGGATGGACGTGTTGTTGGAGAGCCGTTGTTTTTCAGTGGTGCTTTCTGTGACGATTGCGTGTTTGGTTTTGGAAGCGTCTGTGTAAATTTTGTGGTAATTCTTATAGGTATTGTTTAATTTCTGACAATCCTGTTTGTGTTCTATGTTGTTTTTTTCATTCTTTTTGTGATTAGGCAGGTCGGCGTTTTTTAATGTCCATGGGGCTATTTTTACGTTCGATAATTGGTGTTGAAGTAATTTCTCTTGTATTGGGATATCCTTTTAGTCTTGTGTAGAATGGTGCCGGGAGTCTTGAATTTCTGTTGTGTTGGTTTGTTAATCTGTCGGCAACTGTATTGTTGTATGCTGGGTTATTTAGTGTTGATGCTATTTTTTTGCGTATCTTAAGCAAAGTAGTTCTTCTCTGTTCGAGGGGCATTTCTTTGGCCTCAAATAGTATGCTGGCTATTGGGCTTGTCAATAATTTTCTTTTTAAAGACGCGGCGGATATCAAGTCTGTGCATCTGTGGTCGTGACACGTCGCTTTTCAGCGTGAAATTTTTTCGACGGGAAAATCATTTTCATTGACAGAGATTCTGTAATTTCTAATCACTTGTTCATCAGCGTTGCTGATTGCACATCATACGTTTGAGAATGTAACATAGAAAGTAAAATCGATTAAAGCGTAACATTTCCATCAAAAAGAGACAAAAAAAATTGAGAAACTTTATAATACAATGGAGTATACAAGCTTCTATTTGTATATTTTACGAAAAATTGTCTAAATCTTTAAAAATATACCGTTTCGCGTCTATAAAATGTCTAGGAGAAATTATAAATTGGTCATTTTGACCACTTTAATAGTTAAAAAAAAAAAAAAAACAGTATAGTTTGAATATTTCGCGTATTTCTTCACATCACGCGCAATATTTCGCGCTTGAAAATTTCTCACGACAAACACGACGCAAAAATCTATTTATCAGCTTGTCAAGGAACAACCGTAAAATTTTCAATTTCGATCTACGCCGATGTAACGTCTCCGTTCTGGTAAAGCACAAAACATAAAAAATGCGCAAAGAGGAAAGAGGAAAGGAAAAAATTTTGTCCAGGCTCGCCATAAAAAATCTCTCTCTGCCCGTTTTCAATCTCTGCCTTCTTCTCGCCCCTCGTCCGCCCACCCCGGAGTTTTAAAATTCACGAACGCAGGCACGTACTTTCCGTTCGAATTTTCCGCTCGTCGTCGATCGATCGCAAGTATTAGCGTAAAAAAATACGACGTGGGGCCACGACTGATGCCGCGATCGATCCGCGATGGCCACACACGCGCGCGCGGAGAGGCATAAGCCGTAAAAAATAACGTGAAAACGGGCACGGTCGCGATAAGCGCCGGCCCGGTGTTTAAAGTTTATTACACGGACAAGCAACACTGACAAATAACAACCGGGAAGGATTGTACATTAAATCGAATAACAGGCCGACGGGGCAGCCAGGGGATCGCCCCGATTGATATAAAATATTTCTGCTCGATCCGCACGATCGACGCTTTTGCAAGACGAGATAACGCGCGGATTTTTCAACTCCTCTCGCGAATGACCGATCGTTATTTAATTCGTTATTTTAACTCGATATCTGAACAATTCATTTTTCTCGTCGACATATTGCGCGGAATACTTTCACGATTATTGTTGACCGAGCGTGTGAAACGTAGAAGCTGAAAATGTCGTTTCTACAAGATATTTTCGTGTTTCGCGAGAGATCAACGATGAATCTGAAAGGTTAATACTCGCTGTATATTACCAGAGCATTTCGAGAGACGATCTTTCATATTAGATGTTTCAAATATTTATATATATAATATTTCTTTAATATTAGATGTTTCAAATATTTATATATATAATATTTCTTTAATATTAGATGTTTCAAATATTTCTTTAATACTAGATATTAGATCTTTAATATTAGATATTTCAAATACAAAATTTCAATATTTTATGTTATACGTTTGCTCGTTTATCTGTGTTCATTTTTATTTGTTTGTTTGTATCTATTCCGATTATATTTGTTTGTGTACGAACAGAGATCGAAATTGACTTGAATAAATTTAGATTTTTTTATCATCTATACTCTGCAAGTCTATTATATTCTAACGTTATCATGCTTGAGCTTAAATGTTTAATTGTGAAAATAAAGGCTTCTATTTATATAAATCAAAAATTTACAGCAATCTTGTACCCTGAAAATAGTACGAGGAAATTTTTCCCTCCTCGTCATTGTTTCCCTTCTGGAATTGCAGTTTTCCCCATAACGATGTTTTCACGCTGTAAAAATGCCGGCACATACGCTTCACCGAGTAAGCTTCACTACAAACACAATGCTCTAACGCAGTAACTGTTTCGCAATTGCAAAAAAATTAACAAAAAAAAAAAAAACAGTCTAAACCGACAGACTGCCAATCTTAAATTGCTAATATCAATCCTTGAGATCAGTTAAACGTTAAGTTAATTGACGAACTCACGCATGGAACGTTATTCCTTTAGAAGAACTCTGCTCTTTTTGTGCAAGAAAACACTCAACGACCCTGAAGTCTCCACATTCTAAAAAGAAACGAAATTAACGCAAGTAATTACTCTCTGCAATACTTTCACTTAATTTAAGTTCTTTATCACTCGCCGTCACTTTCTTATCGCCTCTAAATTCTTCGTCATCACCACACTTTCACCAATGTTCGTTTGTCACTGATTTGCAGTTTTGGGTATCTTAGAATTCCAAATATATAAAGCATCCAAGGTATAGTATTTACAATATTCAAAACATGGGATAAAACTTCTGTGCTGTTCTATCACGTTAAAAAAAAAAAAAAAAAAACGAAAAGAAAGGAATACAAAATTTCAAGTCGACCATGTTTTATTTTACACACGGGACGTCGCGACGTGCGATATTTAAACAGTGAGAAGACCTGTTCATTGAAGGGACTTCACCGCTCCCCATCATCATAGTCTTGCATATAAACCTTCTAATAATAAACATCAAGTTGCAATCGCCACAGTTCCACGTCATTAACCCTCTCCCGCGACGAGAACGCAAACTCCACTTAAAAAAAAAAAAGAAGAGCAAAGAGGAGAAATTAAAAAAAGAAAAGAAGGACTACAAGAATTCATCGACGACTACCCTCGACGTACAGATGGCACGCGTAATTTCTCCCTGAAAAGAAGAATAAACAAGCGTGGTCTCACCGAAGAGAGCTCTACAAAAGTCGTCGAAAATATTCCCTGCGTAGCGATGGGATCAAACCCAATACGAATCACAGAACACATGGAAATTATTGCAGAAACAAAGCGGAGCTGATGGAAAAATGAGGTGGAAGATCTCCTTTTTATTGTAGGAATAATTTAACAATAATTTAATGTTCGAGTTTTATAATAAATAAGAAATAAGATGAAGTTATCGCAAGAATAACGTAACAATAATTTAACGTTAATCAAATAACAGGAATAATTATTATTATAGAAATAAGAAAGTTCTAGGAATGGTTATAGTTAGTTATAGTATAGGAACGAGAGACGGGTGGTTTTCTTTAACATAGAAATTAACGTATTAACGTTATTAATACTGATTCGTTATTAATATTGATTCAATAACAGGAATTATCACACGTAATTTTATAACAAGTATAATAAGAATAATTTAATATCAATCAAGTAATAGGAATTGTTACAAATACAAGGATGAAATTATTACAGAAAGTATAATGACAGCGGAGATGGAAGATTCTTTTGTGTTTCTTTTCAGAAATTATAGGAATAGTTTAACAGTCATCTAATGTTGATTTAACAAACGTGCGTAAGAAGAGGAATTATTATATATTATTTTACAAAGAGTATAATAAGAACAATAAGAACGAGCTGTTAAATTTATAAGAAAAATTGTCACAGATTCGAGTGTATCTGCAAATAAAAAAAAAAAAAAAAAAAAAACTTGCTCGCGAGATGTTCGAACCCATCCCTACGCGTGAGCGCGACACAACGACGAAGGGAAGAGGGTGGCATTTAGGTTCCGCAAAGGGTAATTTTTATCGCGAGCAGCCCTTCGCAATGCTCGTTATGGCGTGCTAGGGAGACACACGCTTTCGAGCCTATTAATAATGTACCCATAGGTTAATAACATTAACGCCTTCGGGCGTTACAAGTTTTTAGACTTGTTATTTTTTCATAAGTGTCGCACGCGCGCGCGCGCGCGCGCGCGCGCGTGTGTGTGTGTGTGTGTGTGAGAGAGAGAGAGAGAGAGAGAGAGAAAGAGAGAGAGAGAGAGAGAGAGAGAGAGAGAGAGAGAAAATAGACCATCCATGTCATCTTCTGCCGCTTCTTTTGACGTAAAACCTGTGGCTATCCGTCTATGGGGTGCGAGACAAACACGCGTGTGGGGAGTTTAAGCTGTTGCTCCCGGGCAAGTTTAAGCCTTTTGCGATAAAATATCCAGACGCGGAATTACCAGGAGAGCTTATGGTTTATCGAGGTGCGGAACGTGTGGTGCGTTTTGCTCGCTGGATATTTTATGGGATCTGTTCACGCGATTGAAACAATATTAGTGGAATGGTATTCGCAGTTTCTGTGTATCACCGTAGCATTCGTAGTAATTTCGAATGTAAATTCGTAAATATTGTCGAGCGACTGTCGACAGAAACCGATGGGGTTAAAATGACAATTCCGTTCGATTTCGAGTCGCGTGTACACATTATGGAAATTTTCTGCAATATTTTAGTTCCACTCGGAACTTATTAGAAAAATTATTCCATATAAATTTCATTTTATTGTACAAAATTATAA
This sequence comes from Frieseomelitta varia, assembly GCF_011392965.1. Taxonomy (NCBI): domain Eukaryota; kingdom Metazoa; phylum Arthropoda; class Insecta; order Hymenoptera; family Apidae; genus Frieseomelitta; species Frieseomelitta varia. Next base: position 729,218 of record NW_025109350.1, read on the forward strand.
AGAATGAAATTGAAATGAAATGTGAAAATTTTTAAGTACATGATTACATTTATAGATTCGACATGAATCGACATATCTGTGAAATTGAAGCAATTCTGCCGCTTTGTAAGAGCGTTACATTAAAATTCTTGTTTCAAGATTAAAATTAAAAATTTTATTTTACAAAATAAATATAATATAATATTATATTATATAATATTATACATAAATAAATAAAATGTATAAATATAATATTTTGTAAATTTCAAATTACATAACGACACTTGCAGATTTGAAAGGAACACTTACAGAATTGAGGCATTGAATCACACACATCTATAAAATTGAAACAATTCTGTCACTTTATAAAAGCTAAAATTCTCGTTTATAATTAAAGGCCAGAAGAAAAGTTAATTAATTAATGAAACAAAAGTCGGATACAATTTGTGAAATGACAAAAAGAATTCTATCGTGTGCAGGGGTATTCATTAGAGGCAAAATTCTAGCCTTGAAAGTGAAAAAAAAGAGAGAGAAGCCCGATTTCCACGAATTATCGTTTATTGTTATTTCTTACACGAAACGAGCCCTGTCGCGAAAGATTGGTCAGTCGGTTCGTTAGAAGTTACCAGCTTGAGGGGGACGAGTTGCTAACTTATTCGCAACAACGCGAAGACAATAAACGCGGGAATTTCGGCTAACGCGAGCCACTTCTCGGCTCAACTCGAAGAAGAATTATATCGCGAGGCGAGGGCGGGAACAAGGTGACAAACGTGTTTCAGCGGCTGTTCAACGCAATATTCAACCGTTTCACTCGCGCGCCTCGTCGAATTTTCGTTTTCACGCCGCCACATACCCGTTCAATTACCTTCTTCCGCGAGCAGAACGAACGTGGGAGAGACAGCGTGACGCAGCTTGAAACGCACGTTTCGCACGCGACCGAAAGAGAGAGAGAAAGGGGGAAACAGAGACCAAAAAAAGAAAAAGAAAAACAAGAATTTGAAACCAAGCGCGAGCGCGCATAAATGATTAAAGGGAAGTATGTAACAAGTTTTGCTGCTTTCACTCGAGCTTTGTTCTCTCTCCGCGCGATAACGTGAAGGTTCTTAGAACCGCCGCTAAAACGTTTGTCACGAGCTCATTTACGCTCGGCGAAAGAAAAAAAA
>NW_025109350.1:730369-809552 GCF_011392965.1 Frieseomelitta varia
AAAAAAAAAAAAAAAAAAAAGAAAAACTGCGGCCCCAATATTTATGGGATTTGAACCTGTAGAACGAGTGATCGGCCTCCGCCAAAGTGGAAAGCTTTTAGAACGTTTGAAATATTTTATGAACCATTGTGATCGTCGTCTGATTGAAACGTGTCAAAGATTCTTTGCAGGAGGATGTATTTTGGCATTGTTTGGCCGTGTTTAACCTCTATATAACGTGCCACTCACGTCAAGAACTTTTTGTCCCAAAATTGCAGTATTTCCTCAATTTCAAGTATATATTCAATTATAACCCAGACAAAACAAATAACAAATTTATCACTTCTCAATAATTTCTATCCAGTGATGTATACGGTTTGGCCGCTCGTTATGGTCCGCAGTCAGTTGCCAGCTCAAGTGGTTAAAGTACGAAAGACTCGACAAATTCCAAAGGAGCTCGAAAGGAATTCTCAATTTCAGATTGAATTCCCTCGACGTATGCGTGTATTATTCATTCCGAACTACTATCGAAAAAAATTATTATATAAAAATTGAAAAAAAAAAAAAAGAAATCAAAAGAGACTTTCACAATTACGCAACTTTCACAATTTGCGTGTTTTCATTCTAAATTACGAAGAGTTTCAAAAACTCGTCAATATATTAACAAAATAGACGATACCAGGTACACACACAGATTCAAGCGAATTGTAATTCGAGAAATAACAGATTTACGGGATTAGCAAGGGTTGCAAGGGTTAGAGACAAGGGTCGACTATATACAACAACTATATACTGCATCGTTACCTGCTAAGGGTGACAGACGGTTAATTAGAGGCACCTTCGTGTCGAGCTAACGAAATTCTGAACGGATTTAGGTCGAGAATAGACCCTGTTCTCGAAACAGAAGCACGTTAATTCCATTGTAATCTTTCCTCTGTATAATCCAATGACTATTTGGCCCGAGCACTTGCGTTCGTTTGCAACGTTGGGAGTTTTGTTACTCTCATATAGATTTATTTCTGTTGAACTACCGTAATTTATCACGTGAAAAAAAAGAATAATGCGGTTTTCGAGCAATACAAACAGTCCATCCTGATATTTCGTAACGCTTCACGCGAATCTGTGAACTTTCCATAAACTAACTGCAAAATTCTGTTTCGTTAGATAAAATAGATTTTTATCTGTATATAATATTTTAATTCTCTATTGATCAATTAACGAAATTCTATCTTTTATTTTTTTATTTTTTCTCGGAATTTTTATTTTTATGTCAATTTTTTTCTTCTTCTTCAAATATCGAACGTGTTTAAAATAACCTTGATCCGATGATATTTCTGTGAAATTTCACTTCTCTGAATTTACATTTCTACCGAGGAAAAATAGCGCCAATTAAAGTGTTTCACCTACGACGTAGCAAACACAGAATTTCTTCAAGTTTCTCTTTTAAAAAAACTTAAAGCCTCTGATACAAACGAGTCTGCGAAATAAGAAGTCCCTCTCATTTTTCCTAGTTTCACGGTTAAATTCCACGACATTCGATTATTCTTACTGTAACTTCAGATCGAACTTCCACGATATCAAAAAGACGAAGGAGAAAACTTGGTACAGTCGGACGGAACTTCATCACGGAAGTTCGACGATGACTTAGTTATCCGATTCGGTGGTAATTTCATGTAAATTGCAGTTGGCGCACGTGTGAACGGTCATTATCCCGGAATTCAATTGAATTCGTCCCGAAAGTAAGGGGGCGGGGGAAGGGAGGGAACGTACCTGCTGTTAAAATGTTTGTTCAAACATAGTTTTGTCTAATTTCGCCACGTCGGAGACACGGTTGAAACAAGGTTTCCAGCGAGTTGAATTAATCTGCTTCCCCTCCCGGTTTCATGGACACCGGCTTTTTCGCTTTAACGGGCACGACAAACAGTAAGACCATTAATGGAATAACGTTACGTACGTACGTACGTTGATTATACCTCGGTGAAATTAATACCAACGGTCCCTTATTTCCTTTCTTCTTTTTTTTTTCTTTTTCCCAATTACCATGTACACATTTCCATCGAATTTTCGCGAATTTTGTACGATGGTGTCGCTTTCACTCGCACTCGCACCGTAATACAATCATTACGGTTGCAATCGTAGTCGTGATAGTGCATCGTCGATTAACAGAATTTATAAAATTACGAATTAATTGTCAAGTTAGAGTCGTCGAGCTCCGATCACTTGATTATTAACTGATTATTAACCCTCGCGTAGCCGACACCTGGGTCACCGTTGACCCAGAACTTGAGCGTAGCGAAGAAGCGAAATAATTCAAAGACAGATATTTCTGGAAATTTTGGTTAAAGCATTATATAAAAATAATAATAATACAATAATATACATAATATATAATTATAGTACAATTATATACATAATATATAATTATAGTACAATTATATACATAATATACGATTATAATACAATTATGTACATAATATACGATTATAATACAATTATGTACATAATATACGATTATAATACAATTATGTACATAATATACGATTATAATACAATTATGTACATAATATACGATTATAATACAATTATGTACATAATATACGATTATAATACAATTATGTACATAATATACGATTATAATACAATTATATACATAATACACAATTATAATACAATTATACACGTAATATACAATTATAATACAATTATATACATAATATACAATTATAATACAATTATACACGTAATATACAATTATAATACAATTATATATATATATAATATACAATTATAATACAATTATATACGTAATATTAATACAATAATACAACAATATAAAATTATATGTACCAAAAAGTTAGGTGCAAAGCAAGTATAGCAAGAATTCAGCTATGGGTCAAAAGTGACCCGGTGTCGGCTCGCCGAGTCGCTCATTTAAGTCGGCTATCCGAGGGTTAGGCTACAGCGGTTTCGTGCGATTTTATATGTTGTTTTCATGGAATCGAAGAAGGGAAGCGATTAGCCTGATAATAAAATATGTACAAACAAAGTATCGGAGTATGGCGAGCGGCTACGGTTCGTCAGAGGTTGAACGCATAGTGGATTTAAAACGGACGTGGTGTTGGTAGAGCACGACTGCACCGCTGTTTGAAGAATAAGTTCAGACGTCCCTTCATCACGGGAGTCAAATGATGGACAGTTAATTAGAGACTTTACCATCGAGACTCAAGGCTGGATATTCTGATCCAGGCTGATCCATCTTGCCGGAAGCAACTCACCGTCTATCGCTGCAGTAGAAACTGCCGGCGAGTCGGACACTTTCCAAACACTTTCCACCGACTGTTTTCTTTTCTTTACTCCTTTTCCCTCATTTTCTTTTTAGGAGAAAAGTTCGACAGAGCTGGTTGGAACCCAGGCGAGATTGAAATTGCTGTCGTTCAATCACAATCCGACTATAATATCTAATAATATCTAATCGAACATCTAATCCCTGTATCTGACATTTAATAATGTACAATGTGACGATATTTAGTAAATAATATCTTCGTCTCAGAATTTTTCGTCAATTCGTAAATTTCAGATGAAAGATGTAAAATATTGTGAATCTTGTCTTCGAATAATTTTAATTGCAGGACGAAAGTTTGAAAGGGAGCTTGGAATCAGAAGTTGAAGGATTTTTGTTTATTCTCGTAGTAAATCGTTCCTTCGCTCTCGATTCTTTATTCGTTACGCGAATAACGAAAGAAACAATTACAGTGGCTGCAGATTTAGAAAACATTCGAATCGATCGTTTTCCAGCCTTAACGTTAGAATTGCCTAGACGAAAAAGTATACATAATATTTGTAGCAAAGAAATTGAAATTCAAGGTGCAAGAAAAAGTTAATAACATAGATAAAGAACACCAGCCTCTATTAATAATATTGTAATTACAAATAGAAAATTATGAATTAGTAATTTTGATCAAATTTGTAAATTTCAGAAAGAAAATTTCAAAGATGTAAAATATTGGGAATCTTGAAAGTCTTCGAATAATTTTAATTCGCAGGACGAAAGTTTGAAAGGGAACTTGGAATCAGAAGTTGAAGGATTTATGTTTATTCTCGTAGTAAATCGTTCTAGTGTTAATATTCTATCGCCTCATCGGTTCCAATAGTACTCTGATTTACTCGATGATCTCGAGTATCTTCGAAACACAAAAGTCCATCAGCTTTCTTCGTATCTCGTTCTTATTTCATCCGATAGTAAGAGACAGTAGAGACGAGGACAACAAAAGTTGAGTTCAATTATGAGTTCGTATAAAACAGAGGCTCGATATTAACTGGTTCGTACAAACAAGAGTTCTACCGTAAAAGAACAAGTTCCAGACGAGTGAAACGACAAAGTCTTCGTCGTCGTCTTACTTGTTGCACCAGACGTATAACGCACAGTTGTACGAAACTAGCTGTAATTTCTCGACTAGTTTTCCAATTCCCTTCGTGTCGAGAGGCGACCGATCGACCGTGCTATGAACTCGTGTTTAATCCACGGAGATTGCGGACTCCGGAGACAAGATGTATCCTCCCAAGGACTCGAGTTATGCAGATCTCGACATGGATGTTCTCTTAGCCGATTGGATAGATCTTCCTCCTCCTCGTTCTATCGCGTAAACTTCAGATCTGTGTGTTGTCTGGACAATACGTTGGCGTTGCAGTATTATTATCTCGATGAACACGCAGCAAGTTACTCAAAAAAGGAAATGGAAACGAAGAGTCTATGTGTAAATAGATAACGAACTTCGAAGTCTTCAAGAACGTGACAGATTTGGTCATGAATAAAATTTTTCAGTGTTTTCTGCACGTGTGTGAATTTTTTCTTCTTCTTTTTTTTTTCAAAGAAAGAAACACTTTACCTGCTACGCGACGTCAAAAACGAATCAATGGGAACGAAAGCTTTACGTTTCAAAATGAGAGCGACAATACACGATCTTCTTTTTCAACAAAGTTGCACAACAGTTTAGAGCACTGACAGTTTTCATTTTCAGATTAATCGTGGCGTAAAAACCGACTCCAACGGAAACAATTTGTAGTCGCGAGAATGAGCGACGGTAACGAGGTCGTAAAAGACTGTTTTTGGAAAGTCGAAACATCCTAACGAAACAGTACATATTTCGCTTCTTTTGTGTCCACACATGCAAACATTCGATAAAGAATTATTATTAATTAATTAAAAATCCACATGTTTCAATTTTTCTCATCACTGTATACAGTAATAATGTTTTTTTTTTGCATCAGAATAAATAACAAAGTTATTAAAATGATGTAAGATTGAAAAAAAAAAAAAAACAACACCCTGGATTCACGCTGTAAATTGCGGATCTGTGTACATTCACGTGCCACCGTTCGCGAACGTTCTCCACGAGGAAAAAAAGTGAAATCGGCCTAGAGGAAGCGGACGACCGACAACGAAACTGAGAAAAGCTTCCCTTAAGCAGCTTGCGAGATCGATCTCAAGCTCGAGGAAGGGTCGATAATCTCATCGAGTAGCCCGTGTTTATCTTCTTTCGTGGACGGTTTGCACGTTTACAGAATCCCCGGGGATAAACTACCCGGGGGTTCACGGGACTCGTATATCAACTTGCGTGTCTGTAGCCGTGTGCAACTGTGTCTGGCGAGGAGAATCCCGGTGTCTTCTTTTTTTTCCCCACACGCGAGATTAAAATTGAAATAAATTAAAAAAAAAGAGAGAGAGAGAGAGAAAGGAACGTAAGCAAGCAACTTCTTCTTTCGCGATGCACCTTGGGTTATTTTTATTCCTCCGAAAAGTTCAAAGGTGCAATAAAAATCGCAGATCAACTACCGAGAGGGGAGAGTATCGTTCCCATTTGAAACGAATTTTTCAAACGACTACTTTTCTCGAAGCAGACTCGTGTTCGTGTTGGCAAAATTTCAAAGGGACAGAAGTGTTTCCCCAACTTTGGTTTCTCTCGCTCCGTTTTTTTTTTTTTTTTTTTTTTTTAGAAAGGGCCTTTAAAAATAACTGGGTTCGAGGGGATGAAAGTGGACGCTCCGACCCTTTAACGCAGATAGCAAATCGCTGCGCGATTTTGTTTTTCCTACACGAGATGAAAGATCAACAAATTTTTCCGTTACAACTCGTTTTTTCAATTTTTTTTTTTTGTAGCGATCGGGCGTACGAATTAAGCGCAACGGCTTCTGGAAAATGGCGAAAGCAAAAACGCGCGCGTTTTCGGCGCAAACCGCGCGGCCAGAGAAGAAAATTCAATTTTCGCGGAAACCGCAGAACGTTCGAACCGAAACGCGAAATATCCGGTTTCTCCCCACCGACCTGCCGATTCTCGGCTTTTGCTTCGATTTTTGATCGAGCGGTATACGGTTTTATCGGGAAGGAGGCAACCGACCAGTTTTCAAAAACAGTCGGTGTAGCCTAGCGCGCGTTTCGTCACTGCAAAAACGCGAAAACGTGTCGAAAGAGAGAAAGAAAAGCGAAAGAGGAAAAAGAGAGAGAGAGAGAAAGAGAGAGAGAGAAAGAGAAAGAAAAGGCTTTGAGGGCAGACGAGGTAAACGGTTCGGTGGATTTACTAATTAAAAATGGAAATTAAAAGACTGGGAGGCTGGACACAGTCGAAACAAAACGAGGACATCAGGCTGGCGTACAAAAATTGTCGTGACGAGAACAACATTTACCTTATTACCATTTTTTTAAATTTTGTACATTGAAGAGTTATACGCGCGCGCGCGCGTGTGCGTGTTTCACTTCGCAAGAAATCGCTTTGAACGCAAACGAACGCGTTTTTTACTGTTCTTCTCAATTAACAGCTCTTTGTTTTTAATCAACCTGTTTTTAATGTTTCGAGATTAAAGAGCCGGCGCAACAGTCGAGCGATAAAAGAGAATTCTCCCCGGGTGTTTGCTGGCTTTAACGTTTCAACGAAAACCTTAAATGCGATTAGTCAAATGTAAATGCAGCGTGAACACGATTTTTTTTTGTCAAAGATTCGCCTTTCTCAAAGTATCGATTATTCAGAAATTATTGATTTCTCCATAGAAACGCACACGTGGAAATATGTTATCAATTTTTGAAAATTTTGAAAAGAGAAGATTGACGAACTTTTCTCTGAATATTACCTCTTAACTCTCCTTCTAACAGTTAAGGGATAATTTATGCTGCAATCAATCTATCACCGAATGAAAAATTTATTGTCAATGTAGAAAAATGGAAAAGAAAATTAAAAGAATCCTTTTTGAAAACTCCCGACGCGTGATAATTTACCTGCAAACGTTCGACGCAAGACGGGGCCAATTATCATTGCTCAATTTCATCGTTTCATCGACCAACTGCCGGGAACGATCCCACCTATCAAAAATTCCTCCCACAAAGACCAACAACTCTTCAACAAGCATCCCGTCATATTTGATTGAACACGGAATTCAATTACCATTGGCCAATTTCATACTCGTACAGTGTTAACTCCTCCATTACAAAACCACCCTTCGAGTATATACATACAAAAAAAACAAGAAAAAAAAAAAAAGAAATTTGCTTCACGAGAAATCCATCAAGTAATCAACAGATCAGCTCATTAGAGAATTATTAGACCGATCGATCCATCATTTATCCAAGAAACGACATATTTCGTAGCTATACAACTGCAGATCTTTCTCCAAGGAAGTTCTAAAATCATAGAATATATCGATTATTGATATTTCGAAAATTTTATCAATACCACGATCAAGAGCACGATTGTATGATAATTTGAAAATATTTACCATCGCGTCGAGTATCGTTTTTAACAAGTTTTAAATACGGGCTCATTAATATAATAAGCGACTGGCTGTTTAAAATGCATCGTACTGTTGCACACAGTTAAATATCGATCCCCGCGATATATTTTTCGATTTATTTCGACGCTCGACGCTCGTGTCGCGGTATATGATAAAATTTCGAAATGTTTTATATTAATGAAAAATTCCTATAAACGTTCGAAATACTTTCACGAACTCGCGAGCTCTGTATAAACGAGAAAAAGAGGGTGAGAGAGAGAGAGAAAGAGAGAGAGAGAGAGAGAGAGAGAGAGAGAGAGGATAACAGGATGAAAAAAAAGAGGGGATGAGACGGGGGATGAAGAGAGGATGGGCGTAGTGATCGCGTAGCAACGGATGATCCGTTAAAACTGCTACATGACGAGCCATAATTTTGACTGATTAAACATGCATGGCATTTACTATACACCACGATTTCGTGACGTGGCAATAACATGGTTCGCGTACCACCCTCCTCCTCTCTCTCTTCATCTCTGTACCTGGCAACCCACCCACACAACCTACTCTGTCTATCGTATTTGCTTCAATTCGCTGTTTATCCGCTAAATGCACGATAAACAATTGATCTGCACCGGCACGACCAGTAATGGCGGCCTTAGCGGCCGTGCTCTCTGGGCACGAGCCATCGATTCCTACCTGTTCCGTTATGAAAATAAAGCCCTCCCGATATTTAACCCTCGCGATCCACGGGATCGGCACTCGCTCGTTTTAAAACCGGGTGTTTTTATATTATTTAATGGAAGACAGAAACCGGCCCGGGGAAATTAACTAGCAATTTGGCACTGGCTGCGAGAAGCATTCGGCGCTACGTTTTATTTTCGCACCGTATAAACGGCATTTCGGGGGATATTTAAGATTCCAACAGGGCGCGAAGATATATAAAATATATAAAATAAATAATATTAATATATATATGATTACAAAATAAATAAAATTAATATATAATATATTATAAAATAAATAAAATAAATTATATTAATAAATATAAAATAAATATATATAATTTATATTAAATATAAAATATATAAATATATAAATAATAAAATAAATATATAAATATATAAAATACATATATATATATTTCCCCATTTTTACGTTTATTTCTTTTCTGGCCACAAAATGGCACCAAAATGAAAAAAAAAAAAAAAAAGAAAAAGATTCAGAAGATGTTTCCCCCTCTACCTCTGTGTGTATTTATTTCCGGCCAATGACAGAAACGAGAAACCGAAGGGGTGGCGTTTTTATTTTATTTCATTTTATCCTTTTCTCTCTCTCTCTCTTCTTTCTCATCAACATCATCGAGCGAACGTTGTCGGCTTTAAAATGCAGAGAAGCGAATAGCAGAAAAGTGTCATAAAAAATGTCCACGGAGCGCGTGTGTTTTATGGGTGATTAATCGGAAACGATCGCTGTCCGGGTAATTAGTTTTCGAGCATCGTTGATGGAGCGATATGAAGTGGCGGAGTGCGCGATTCCACGGTCGTTTTAACGGCTCGCCGACGGATATATAACCGGATGTATCCCTTGGAACGTTAGTCCGCTCGCGGATAAATGTAATTAACTCCTTGCGTTGGACGCGCTTTTGTCTAGAGCGACTGATAGGATTGAATACTGCGTTTCCCAGCTGATACGAATTTTGATTGTGCTACGCGTGCACGTAGTCAAGATGTTCTCCTTTCATTTTGTACTAGTTTATTTTTCTCTTCTTTTATCTTCATAGATAACTTTTCGGAAGTCTGCGAGTGAAATATTTAGAATTTAGAAGGATGTATCTATCTTCATTCCAATTTGAGACACATGTGTGTAGTTAATACTGTATGAATAAGTGTGTACAGATACTGCATGTGTATAGATATGTACGTATACTATAAGTATGTATTACATAAAGACTTTATAATTAATAGCTGTATATACATAATAGCTATAATATACAGGTGCTGTATGCAATAAGATCACAGACGAAAATTACGTCAAAGCGTCTTGTTTGAAATATTTATATTTTGTACATTTGAACGTGCCTGAGTAATTACTTATACAGACGACAGTGTGCTTCGTGCATTATCGTGAAAATGAATATCTCGTTAAAGAAAGAATACCTGTGTAACGTTGTTCGTACAGATTGAGAAGCGGGAGAGCAGCACGTTACGAAAGGTCAAAGAATAAGGGGGGCAGGAAAAAAAAAAGACACGGGAAATAATATGGTAGCTGTTAAATTACTTTCTTCGGGTCGCGGAAACGGCGCGTTTGTTTTTCGAGCCTTTAATTAGTAGCCGGTTTAATAATTAATGGGGTGAAGATTAAAAGCCCAAGCTCGGCAAACTGCGGCCGAATTCGCGAATTAATAAGTCCGAGGGAAAACATAGCTGCGGAAATATCGACGTGAAACTGTTCCCTGGCTGAACGTGATCCAACAAAGTCTAACCCCGGCCATGTGTGTGTGTTCTGTCAATTTTCTCCACTTCTTCTTCTTTAAATACGCGCGCCATGTTAAAAAACAGGAACAGAAACGTTTCAGAGCGAGAAACATTTAATTTTGGTTATGATAATGGGTTGAGTATTTATTCGCAATAGAGAGAGTCGCAGAGTTACGTTGCCTCTTATTTGATAATAAATTGTTCGAATTGTACTGCTGGTCGAAAATTCAGAATTGACAAAGATATCTGCAAGATTTATAAAAAGATTCGTAAAAGTTACAGAGTCGTATCGGCTCGTAGCTTGCAGCAGATAGCTCGAATCGTGCTATTGGCCAAAAAATCAAAATTTGCAAAGATATTGATCTAGAATTACTTTAAAAAGAACTTTTGAAATCTATCAACGACATCAAAATAATTTGATTCGCCGCAAAATCGATGGGAAATTTAACGAGCAAGTTAAAGAATCTTTTGATCTAAACAGTTACTAGAACACAGATATACTTTTCCGGATTAATTTTATTATACAATCTTGTTACATGTACTCTATTTACTCTATTTTATAATAATACTTGAAAACAAAACTGACATTTAACGTGTATGGTCTGAATATATTTCAAAGTATATCAAAAATATGTATATATATTTAAAAAATCGAATCGATGTATTTTGGGATGAACTGGACAGAATCCTTCAGAAATGTGTCCAAAATCAAAAAGAAGACTTATGGAAGAAATTAGAAGAAGCGTGGAAAGAAATTCATTCAAAAATATTGTTAAAATTAAACGGAAGTTTGCCACGATTATTTCTGGCCTTCATATTCGCACAAAAATATAAGATACATTATATACAATTTGGTAAGATTTTTTACATATAAACAGTTTGACATATGTCGTATTCTATGTTAAATTATTATTATAAAATAGAGTAAATAGAGTACATATAATAATATCTACTCTATTATAAAATAGAGTAAATAGAGTACATGTAACAATATCTACTCTATTATAAAATAGAGTGAATAGAGTTAATAGAGTACATGTAACAATATCTACTCTATTATAAAATAGAGTGAATACAGTACATGTAAAATATCTACTCTATTATAAAAAGAGAGTAAATAGAGTACATGTAACAATATCTACCTTATTATAAAATAGAGTAAATAGAGTACATGTAACAATATCTACTCTATTATAAAATAGAGTAAATAGAGTACATGTAACAATATCTACTCTATTATAAAATAGAGTGAATAGAGTTAATAGAGTACATGTAACAATATCTACTCTATTATAAAATAGAGTGAATACAGTACATGTAAAATATCTACTCTATTATAAAAAGAGAGTAAATAGAGTACATGTAACAATATCTACCTTATTATAAAATAGAGTAAATAGAGTACATGTAACAATATCTACTCTATTATAAAATAGAGTAAATAGAGTACATGTAACAATATCTACTCTATTATAAAATAGAGTGAATAGAGTACATCTAACAATATCTACCCTATTATAAAATAGAGTAAATAGAGTACATGTAACAATATCTACTCTATTATAAAATAGAGTAAATAGAGTATATATAACAAGGAAGAATACACAGGCATTCTTTCTTTAACGAGATATTCATTTTTACGATAATACGCGAAGCACACTGTCGTCTGTATAAGTAATTACTTAGACACATTCAAATGTACAAAATATAAATATTTCAAACGAGACGCTTTGACGTAATGACGTTTTCGCCTGTGATCTTATTGCATAATAAAATTAATCCGGAAAAGTATATCTGTGTTCTAGTAACTGTTTAGATGAAAATAAGCAAATGTCCGGTGGCTTATGGACAGGAGTGTACATCTAGCAATGAGTTGCATGTAAATCGAACCAAAGGTTGAACGAGATCGTCTCGAGGAAAATGGATTATTATCTGAATTTCGTAAAGGACCGGCACCATGCTCGTTGAAACTTAATAGAGAGACACTTCTCGCGTTTCCTCTCGAGCGAACTTCGCACTCTGCGTTTTACAGAGGGTACTTGAGCTAATTAGTGGTGTTAGATGGTCGCGATCTTCTTTATAGAACGACCAAGGATTATAAAGACCAAACGCAAGTTTCAAGCGTACGAAGAATCCTTTCTGAATCAGAGACTGCAGCTACCGCCGTTATTATATCAACGGCGGTATGAGCGACTGAATTATTTTATATTTAATTGAAGTTACCTGCCCGAGAGTGTGCTAGGAATGCCTCACCCAACGTGAATAATTAACATTCGGTTACTTGAATACACAAGAACAGACAATTAGATTTTAAGTTCTTCTGCTAGAATTCGAATCAATAATTTTTTCAACGAACGAGGAAATATATTTTTTTAATTTACGAGTGAAACGAAAATGATTTGTTAAATAACAGTTCTACAAATTCAGTTCAACACATTCGTTCTTTCCAATGTTTCGACAAAATTTTCCACCCGGTCTATGGACTATAAATGTTTTTACAGTCTTCTCAAATTTTTCGAGATATCTCACCATTTCAGATTTTAATTTCAGGATTTCTCTCGTCTCGCAGAAATCTCGCGCGCGCAAGATCCTTTGTTCTTTGTATACTTTTTGGAGACTTTGGCTTTATTATGCAACAACGCAGCGCGCGAAGGATGATCGCAAGGCGTTCGATAATTTTTTTTTCATTGCCGCCGCCCGAAACACCCAGGGATAACACCTAATGGAGAACATTAATAATTGTCGCGAGTTTCGAAAGCGGATTTACTTTGGCCGTGGCAATACGACGCAGTGGATCGGACGCGTTGGAAACTCGTTGAGTCTGTCCGCGCGGAAAGCCTCGGAAACACACTCGATGAACCGCGATCCGGCTCTTTCTCGTTTTCGAACGTGTCCGTTTCGCACAGTGCGAACCGTCTTTGCAGTGAATGGTTTTTAAATGAAAATGAAAACTGGGAAGAGAACTTGCAACGTACTATACTCGAGAAAGTAAAATGCTGAATCTTACGAGGAAATTTCGAATCGTCGAGAAACGATACTTTTAGTTGTATAGGGGAGATTTAAAGAGGATTAAAGGAGATTACAAAAATCTGCGAGTTTAGGAGAATTACGCTGGCGTTTGCGAGGAAAATTTTGTCAATTCGAAAAGTACGATGGTCCAAAATATATCTAAATAATAGAGAAATAGAAATAATGTACATAAAATATAAAATAATACATAATATATAAAATAACAGGAAAATTTGAAATAGTGTTTTATAATAGTGATTTGTCTAACAGGTTTTGTAACGAACAAATAGCACAGTGCATAGAACTTTAATATTTTATAATAAATATAAAATAATACATAACATGTAAGATAACATAAAAATCTGAAATAATCTTTTAGAAATGATTTGTCCAAGTTTTCTAACGAACAAATAGCACAGTGCGGTTTAATATTTTCAATTAAATATTAATGTCTAATAGTTGAATTTTAAAGCTAATATTTTCGACATCGAATCTGAATGAACTAATGTTTTTAATATTACAATAGTTAATTTATATTGAATATTATAACATTATGTAACATTTTAAATATTAATTATCATAGGATTAAAGTTTGATGTTTAAAGTACCAATATTGTCAGAATAATTGAAAGAGAATTTTAATTTTAATTTCAGAAATGTTTTTGATACTTAGAAAAAAGAGAAAAGAAAAAAAAAGGGAAATTGATCAAAATAAATTTACGCGCGAAATTCAGCAACAGAAAAAAAAAAAAAGAAACGAAAAAGCAATAAAATTCAATAACGAAAATTACAATGTTACTTTGCGATTGAACGTTATAACGAATAAAACGTCGTCCTTTCCGAATATAATTCGCATTTTCCGGGGAATTCCAATGCGATTCGAACGCTGATGAACGATATTGTACGGCCGCCGGCGTAAAATTTCCACTTAAAACTTCCACTCGAAGCAATTATTACGATACTTTAGCCCCCTAGCGCTTTCGAGTGTAAAAGCTGGAATTTTTCCCTTGTCGAGGGGGTTCGATCTGCATACATTTTTCTTCCTTTTTTTTCTTTTTTCTTTTTTTTTAACAAGCGAAAGCAGTTACGAGTGGCAAACTGATCGTCGAGAATAACTATCATCCGCGTGTTTCGACCTTTAATCGTTTTATTGAAGTTGTCTGTTAAAAGTGAAATCTTTTTTTTTCCTTAATATTTTTGTAGAAATACGCGAAAATTAATCGGAATCGATCTGTTCTTTCATTTTGAAATATCGCGGCTATTTTTTTTTTTTTTTTATTTTACATGCTACGAAAATGATAAATATTTTGCGATATTACAGTTATTTTCGCACGTGCAATTGAAACGCGATATTTAATCTCGGCAAAAACAAAAAAGGGTAGCATTTCGACTGTTTTCAATCCACCTTGAATTAAAAAGAAATATCTCAACGCGGTTATTTATTATCATGGAAAAAAGTGAGATTTTTTTTCATATTTGTAAGAAATTTTTGAGATTAATACTGTTTTTAGATTAATTCTGCTTTAGTCGAATATTAAAAAAAAAAAAAAAAAACAAAAACAAACTGGCTATTTTAAACTGACGTAATTTGTCACGGTTTATAATTATGATGCTTCTATTATAAAAATTTGAAGAACAAAATTGGCACTGATAATCGTGAAATAAACCTGCGACAAAATAAACTGACAAGAAACTGTCGATGTGAAAATATTTTACGGATAATAATTCGATGAAACAAAATTTTCATATCGACTTTGTACCTTCTTCGATTTCATTTGAAACAAATTTACACGTCATCGAACGATATCAGTTCAAATATAACTATACTACAAGCAGATGATATCAAGAAATATAAATTTCGTTGCATTCTTAAGAAACATAGCTTTCTTTTCGTGGAAACTTTCGATGTTATTGAACATGACGGATTTGTCTCGCAAAGAAAAGGCAGAAATATCGGAATGTAAAAGAAGAAAAAGAATTGCAATTTCGGAGCATCGGAACGTATAGCAGTGACTATAGTTCGAGAGAAGCTGCGAGAAAGAGAGGCTCGCCAAAATCGGACGAATTTTACAAGCGAATTTGTTAATTCGGTGCAAAAAATTAATCAACCAACGAACTCGAACGAATACTTGCCCGACCGCGAAAGCTGAGGAATTTTCGTAGCGACGTGAAAAATCACGTGAAAATAGAAATCTCAAGAGAACTAAAATTTGAAATTACGACGAACAAAAAATTCACGTAAAAATCTGTGGTTTGTTCGTTCGAAGAATTCAACGGAAATGAAACACTGAAATTTTATAAAGTATTTGAAGCTAGAATTCTAAAAATATTGACTCGATCGATGCAACTCTCTGAGAGCTTCTTTTTCTAAAAAAAAATCGGCGATCTGTCGATTCGAAGAATTCAACGAAAACGAAACATGAAAATTTTACGAAGTATCAAGCACAAACTTGAAACTGCAGTTCTAAAAATATTAACTGAAGTTTGTCTCTATAACGTAAACGATCTGCGGTTTGTTCATTCGAAAAATTAATTGAGAATAAATGTAAATGAAACGCTGAAATATCACAAAGTACCAGGAGTTGGTCGAAGTACGAGTTTGAAATTGGAATTTTAAAAATATTGACTCGATCGATGCAACTCTCCGAAAGCTTTTTTTTCTAAAAAAAAATCCGCGATCTGTCGATTCGAAGAATTCAACGAAAACGAAACACGAAAATTTTACGAAGTACCAAGCACAAACTTGAAACTGGAGTTCTAAAAATATTAATTGAAGTTTGTCTCTATAACTTAAAAATCTGCAGTTTGTTCATTCGAAGAATTAATTGAGGATCAATGAAAATGAAACGCTGAAATATCACAAAGTACCAGGAGTTGGTCGAAGTACGAGTTTGAAATTGGAATTTTAAAAATATTGACTCGATCGATGTGACTCTTTTTTTGTTGCTCTTCCTTGAAAATTTGATTTTAGGCATTGAACTATTTTTCTGTCCTTAAATTAATTGAACCCAAGTGTTCATTTTGTCGAGTCTGGCACGTTATACACTAATTTACCAACGTGCCTAGCAAGATGTGCCTCTTAATCAACGATAGTGCACGTGGTTTATGCAAGACCACTGCTCCGCCACTTTCTTCGCGCTTTTCCGTCTATGCTCGAGCAACTGTTCCCATGAAAGTTACATGGAACGGAATGATATAATTTATGGAGTTCCCAGACGTTTCCGAGAATCTCAAACAGTCACTCTGGGATTTTTTCACTTTTTTGCTTTTTAATTCTAGACCATTTCAGACATGCATTTGCAAAATTCACGAGGTGAAAGTGTCTAGAGAAAGAGGACTTCTTTTTAAAAATTCAACACCTCGAGAGTCTAAAGTTAAAGCAAAAGTTAACACTGCTCGTAGAGTGAAGAACTAAATAAAAAGAGACTTACAATTGATAAAAATCTACTTCGAAATTTTCCAAAGGTTTTCTCTCGGCTTGAGAAACTTTTCAAATCTTAAATCTGGCAATTAAATATTTCACGAACATCGATTAACGAAAGCACGATGCACAAACGCTTTAGCAATTTTGTCAGAGCAGGGACAAGATCCTAAATTGGAATTGAACTTTTGAAAACTCATTGAATTCATCAAACGAATGGCTTACAACTCACGATGAAGTATTAAAAACAGTAAAACGTACACTAGTCTGTGCACTCGAAGTAACTCGAACTTATCATTTGAGTTGTATATATTCTAAGACAAAACGCTCTTGAAAACAAAACATGAATAGAAGAGTTCTGTACTTCATAATAACGAAACCAGTGAGATTAAATAAAAACTGTTTCACAGAAAGAAAACATGCAAATGGTATATTCTTACCAGGTATCGCAATTAGCACACTGTCGAACATACCTGAAACAAAAAGAAAAATGAAATATTAAATGAAAATTCACTGTGATTTGTCATATTATTATAATTATTATTATTATAGTATGTTATATATTACTATTATTATAATATAATATTATATTATTATTATATATATATATTATTTAAATAACAAGTTTCAAAATAAAAAGAAGCTTCTCGCGTGACTGATGATCACAGAACACAAAGTGCAAATTTATTAAATTGCGAAAAGAATTAGTTTCCAACTTTATCAATTTTTCGATTCAAAAGCGACCAGATGATAAGCCTGTCCGCGTGAAAAACAAATTTCTCGAGCAAATAAAAAAAAAAAAAAAAAAAGAAATAGAAATACGCGAGAAGTGCAAATCCATAAAGATTTCGAGCATCCGCGGGAAAGCTTTCAAGGATTTCCTTTTCGAACTCTTTACGAAAAATTTCCTTTCAGAACCTTCCTTTTAAAGAACCTTCTCCTGGACTTTGAGAATTCGTTTCTCATACTCTTGGCAAAATCTTCCGGTACTTTATAGCTCGCTCTCTCTTTCTCTCTCTCTCTCTCTCTCTCTCTCTCTCTCGAACCAAAGGACCTACGATCCCTCTGAAACCTTTTAACTTTCAATTTCTCTTTCTCTCTCTCGTTCGAATCACGGCCGATTTATTCGTTCATCGAAACACAAAGCAAACAGCGGTGAAAAATTTGTTGAAAGTTTAATCGACACTCTGCGATAAACAATCGAAAATTCGGAATTTTCTAAATTTCCAGACGATATGAAAAAAGATCCGATTATATGTTAGGTGATATTTCGCGCGAGGGCAACGTTAACGTTTATTACAACGTAATTTCAGATAACTGATCATCTATGCCGGCAGTAAACTAAGGAACTTCGTAATTAGCCATGAAGAAGTTTACGGGGAATTTCGATGTCCGACGAGGAAAGAGTATGAATAATGCAGTGACAACGGAGATCCCCCGGCCCTTCCAAGGGACGATTTTAATTAAACCTGTGAAACTCCACTTCCTGGTCGGACCTTATAAAAGGAGCGAGCCCGACACCGAGCTGTTTCGATTGCCTCGACACATCAAACAGCCACGAAACCCCGCGAGGAGATTCACACCGCTTCTCGGTTCGCGGTGAAATTATTTACAAGCCAATGTGCGACATTGGAAGGGTGGCGAGTTTTGCGAAACATCGAAATTCCCACGTCGATTTTCATCGGAAAATTTGAAGAATTAAAGAAGAACGGTCGAACAAGATTATATCAAATAAATGAAATATACTTGTTATGCATGTTAGTATTAGTATCATGTGTTAAATAAATCGTGGTATTATATATTAAATAAAATATACCTGAGTCTTTCAATTGTACATTAAAAAAAAAAAATATATTCGAGTTTCTTTAGATAATGTTCAAACAGGCAGTATTCGTGTTTCTGTATATTAATATTAGTATTATGTTTTAAATAATCATAGTATTATATATTAAATAAAATATACTTGAAAAATTAAAGAAAAACGGTCTAACAAGATTATATCAAATAAATAAGATATACACCTGTATATTAGTATTAGTATTAGTATTAGTATTAGTATGTATTAAATCATAGTATTAAATATTAAATAAAATATACATGAGTCTTTCAATTGTATATACTCAAGTATAAAAAAAATATATTCGTATTTTTTAGATAATATTTAAACAGACAATATTCGTGTTTATGTATATTAGTATCAGTATTATGTGTTAAATAATCATAGTATTATATATTAAATAAAATATACTTGAAAAATTAAAGAAAAACGGTCTAACAAGATTATATCAAATAAATAAGATATACACCTGTATATTAGTATTAGTATTAGTATTAGTATGTATTAAATCATAGTATTATATATTAAATAAAATACTTGAGTCCTTTAATTGTACATTAAAAAAATATACATTCGAGCTTTTTAGACAATTTTTGAACAGACAATATTCGTGTTTATGCATTTTAGTATTAGTATTATATGTCAAATAATCATAGTATTATTTGTTAAATAAAATATACTCGAAAAATTAAAGAAGAACGGTCAAACAAGATTATATTAAATAAATAAAATAACTTGAGTATATTAGTATTAGTATTGGTATTATGTGTTAAATAAATCACAGTATTACATATTAAATAAAATATACTGGAGTCTTTCAATTATACATTAAAAACGATATACTCGAGTTTTACAAACAATTTAAACAAGCAATGCTCGCGTTTGTGGCGCCTTGAATAATATAACGGAGCGTCGTTCGATATATTTCGACAAACTTCAAAAATTAAATTACGTCACGCGATGTCGCTCAGAACTCAATCGCAGGAGTTTATACTTGAATTACGTCAGACTGAAGGAAGAATTTCTGAAATGAAAAAGGGAAACACGTTACGCTTCATTTTTCTTTCAAGCTGTCTTTAAAATTATATCCACGGACCCATGAATCACGTCACTTTCTGATTTTTCACGACGAATAAACATCCGCGAGTTGAAATCAAGCACACGACGCTTTCAAATTCCACGTTAGTCTGTCCGATCTAAAATAAATAAATTACCCGCATGTAAATCGTTTTGAAACGAGAGATCGAAGTTTTAGACGAATCTAGATTTGAAATAATGAAAAAGGGAGAAGAGGGTATCATTTTCAATCTTCGGTTAAATAACGTAATACCACCTAAACACCTAATTTCCTTTCATGCCTCTTGATTTTCTCGCGAAACGTTCGATATGAGAAGAAAATATATTTCGTTGCATTTTATCAGGAATTATTTTTACCCATTGGATATATATTCTGGGACACGCGTTCGCATGCTTAGACGCACGTTTAAATTCGCGTAATTGGCGAGTTAGACGAAAGGAAGCGCGAACAATGGAGCAGCCGTCGAACAATTCGAAAATGTAACGTTCCGTAGGCGAAGAGATAACGAAATGAAATTGAACGTTAATTGAAGAAAAAAAAGAAAGTCGAGATGAGAGAATAAGGTAATTTAAAATGCACGAGAAGCCGCAAGAAGCCTTTAAGTATCCTTGATTGCCTCACCTCTCTGCGGGAAATTCTACTTTGATTACAACCTTCACATTTGAACACGGAGATCGGAATATCGCGATATCGATGGATCTGTCGGTGTAAATTGCTCCTTCTCGAAATAATTTTACAGATTTTCGTCTGAGAATATTTTGAAGACTGACTTTTACGTATATTTAGAGGCTGTCTCCGTTACGAATGTTATTAATTTGGTATTTAAATTTGAATTTAATTTTGCATCTATTTTAGTCATAATTTCATGCCTGTTAATTTTTCTGAAAGTTTCTCTCAAAGTTTAACATTCGCTCCTTTTTAAAAATTTCGGATTCTGTTTCTATATATCATAATTATATTATAATATTATATATTAAATTATAATTATATTATTATATTATATTATATATTAAATTATAATTATATATTATTTTATAAATATTTCTTCTCAAAATTTGTACCTACATTCTCCCTAAGGTTTCTAAATTTTGACAAACTATTTTCTCCCAAAATTTACACGCTCACGATACGTTCTCTAAAACTTTCGAAAATTGTACTTTGTATTTTCTCGAATTAATTAATTATCACAATCATACAAATTTTTGTCTACAAAAGTTTCATGCTTGTAAACGTCAAATTATACCCAAATTTTTCCAAATCAATTATTGGTATAATTTCTCTTTAATTAACGAAGTTTACATAGTCGTTTAAGTGTAAGAAAAGAACCGCTGGATTGTTTGGTGTCCACGATCAAGTACAACTTGTTGTTCCTTCTTTATCGTTCGTTTCATTGTCGTTGCGGCAAAACAGGCACATTTTTATTGGTAGCTCGCGGTCATTTCACGCAACGATACTTTCGTAAGGCTGCAGCAGCACCGGGCGTTAGGATTTATCGAGAGGAGGAAGTCGAATTGTTGCGCGAGATTGTACAACCACGGAGTTCGACCGGTCTCGGCACATTAACTTCCGTCGAGAGCGTGTTATAGCGAAAACAGAATCGACGTTGCACAAAGGGGGAGAAAGAAAAAAAGGGCGCTTGCAATATTCTAATTATTCTTTGGCTAAACTTCTTTGCAAAGAAGGGAGAGTATCTTCAACTTTAATCACCTTGCGAAATTTCTACACTCCGAATCCAACTTTTGTAAATTATCTCACTCTTTCTAAAATTTACGTCTGCGTTTCCCCTAAATTTTCCCTCGACAATTTGCATTTACGCTACGTTCTTCGAAAACTCCCGAGTTTTCTGCAGACTGTCGCTTTCTAAAATTTAGGAAGCCCCCAAACAAGTCGCACGCTATTCTAAAATTCATCCACTAAAATTTCTAACGGGCGCCTCTAGAAAATTCCTCTCCCGACTCCGTTCTAAAATTTATACTTCTAAAATTTTATTTCCTTTCGACATTTATACCACTGGCTGCCTCTAAAAATTTCTAACAAGCGTGCGTCTCGCGTTTCTTCGCAAAGCTGCTGAACTTTCCCCTTCCGCGCGACGAGAATCCTCCTCGATTTCGTTCCAGCGAGTTCGAATGCGAGTTATCCACACCTGGATATTAGTCTGCGAACCTAGACGCACAGTTTGTTAGAGTTTCGTGCGAATCGGAGCCGATCGATGGCGAACCTGCTCGAGACGACGCAAAAATCTGCTTGGCAGCGACGTTAGTGACGTGTACACTGCGAATTGGTTTGTGAAACTCGATCCTAAGCAGGAATTGTGTATTTGTCGTTTGACAAATAAACGAGAAATGTAAAAGAAAAATTATAAATATATTGCTCAAGGAGTAAAACTTCTACTTTGACAGTCCTGAGTTCGTTCCCCCCCCCCCTTTTTTCCAAAAATCATGTTATTTGCATCATTATATAATGGACGAGAAGGTGAAGATTTTTTCCTAGAAAATTATAAAACTTCAAACGTCTCTGAAAATCATTTTTCGTAACTAAATTTATAACGATCTTGAAGATTGATGTCTTCTCTTTACAAAAACTCCCTAAAATATACTGTACTGTAAATTTTTTCTGATCACTTTATCGAACTATTAATACCAGGGTTAATAAATTTTAGGAAATTCTGAAATTTCGTCAAAGAAATGGTGAAAGAAAAAAAATCATATCAGCCAGTTTCAAGAGATCTTTTGTAAAAAAAGAGAGACTTTTAAGTTAATGATCGATCCATAATCGTGATAGAATTTTTACAGTGGATTTCAAATTTTCACATTTTTCAAAAATAAAGGCATCTTCTCGGCAAGATTCAAGAGAAAATTTATACGAACGAACAATCTGAGCGTAATTAACATTATGGCGGTAACATGTATACGCACATAACTCGATATTCCGAAGGCAATTCGAAAGGTAGCGTGGAAACGCGAAGTGGAAGCGCGATAAAAGTGAAATGTTGCATATTTGAATAAATACAAATCATATGTAAATCCACCAGTACGTGTCCTCGCGCGCATACACACGTATGTGTGCGCGTACGTCTCGCGAACGCAGCAACGAAAAATTCATGGGTTTATAACGACAGGTAATTTCGAACTTTCGCACGGTAATGCGTGTATTTTAATTGTGACCAGTCGTAGAGTGCACGTGACAAAAATAATATCCGGCCGCCGGTGGAAAAAAGTAAATTACTTTCGATCGGGAAACACGGAATTTTGTTTGCCATTGAAAGTCCACGGAAAATACATGGTGGGGAAATATAAAAGTTTAGTATAATAAAGGAAATTATAATGGAACGACGATGGAAAAAGCATGAAAATATAAAATAACGACCTTCGAAACGAAATTGCGAATATTTAGGTGAATAGAGATTAGAACGAAAATTTCTGTTATCTCAAATAAAGAGGACACTTTTTTTTTTTCTATGTTAAAGTCATTTCTCAATTATCAAAAAATAAAAATGTTCAGAAGTGAATTAGCCGATTAATTAATTTCGTTTAAAATTAATTAACTTAGATCGCAGTGTAACCTTCGCAGTTAGAATCACGAACTCCCAGCGAATCAATAATTCCAAACTGAACACTCTACAGTCAAGAACATTATCTCGAAAATTATTTCGAAGTATACAACAGAATTTTTGAACAGTTCGTTATAATTTTTAATAGAATTTTATCCGATCTCATCCAGCTTTCGAATTATTTAAAAAAAAAAAGAATAGGAAATTAAAATAAATGATTGCAACAGACATATAGAGAAATATTCACGTCCAAAACAAAATTTGAACTATATTCTCCAATAATTTTGACAATTTTTCCGGAAAGAAAAAACAAAAACTGACAACTTTTTAAGAAGTTTTCTAAATAAATATGTACTCAACAGTATTTGCTATTAATAAATATTTAATTATAATTATTAAATATTTAATTATAAAATATTCGCAATTCTTCAAATAAATGATTGCAACAGACATATAAAGAAATATTCACGTCCAAAAAAATGAACTATATTCTCCAATAATTTTGACAATTTTTCCGGAAAGAAAAAACAAAAACTGACAACTTTTTAAGAAGTTTTCTAAATAAATATGTACTCAACAGTATTTGCTATTAATAAATATTTAATTATAATTATTAAATATTCAATTATAAAATATTCGCAATGTTCTTCGCGCTATCTCAGGGAAGATCGCTACGGGACGCGTCGTAGTGTTGAATCTGCGAATAAATTTTCATAAATTATACCGCGAAGAAATTTCAATAAATATCCACGAGTTACGAGTTAATTGCAATTAGAACGTCTACCTGGGGCAACATCGCAAGAAAGAAAAGCGGAACGATCTCGCACGATGCAGATTGTTCGTTTAGATATTCGATTCCAATTAGATCCGCGCCGATGTAATGAGAATACCGTAGCTTTTTTTTTTTTGGATTCTTCGGGCGATTCAATTCCCGCCTGTCAGGCGATAAATGCTTCGAATTTTATTCCGCTTTCTCATTTCGTTGCGATCGAAACCCCTTTCAAATCGTTCTCGCGTGTAATAAATGTACAACTGATAACGCCATGAAAATCCAGACTTTATTAACTTTATTAACTTTTCGTTAAAATTCAATTAAATTACACAAGCTCGCCGGTCGAAATCTATCTGTTTTGCTTAGCTCTGACGATTATTTGAAGTAACGATTATTTGTTAAAAAAAAAGAAAAAAACAATTAAACTGGATTACGTCGAAAGGGAATTATTTCATTAAATTATTATTTCGCGATTAAATTATTATTATCGAATATTATTTGTGACAAAATCGTAATTTGTAAGTGTTGTTATTTTGTCGTTCTTTTTTTTTTTAACTGAGGAGAGCAACTCGATAACTGGATAATTTTCCCAAGCAAATGAAACATTCGGAATGAGGACATCTTGCCTGTGAGTAAATCGGGGAAACAGGAAAATTAACACTTTTGCAACGGGGGTAGTTTCTTCGTCTTGCCGTAGCGCGCGGTGAAAACCATTTTAAAAGGGGTATAAAACTCCAAAGCCGCTTGTCGTAAAGTTTTCTTATTAACAGAGCTGGGCTATAAATTGTAAATTTTCTTTGAAACACCACACTTGTAATTACATGTTGTTTCAACGCAAACTTGAGCTTTACAGTTTTCTCTTATCGCGAGCAAATGTTAAAGTTGCTTTTGCATGAAATTCGCATACTATATATAATATGCAATAATATAATAATATACATTATACAATAATAAAATAAGTGAATTTTTTTTCATTCTTAATCATACAGTTGTGCCCCTTTGTAGATATCTACATTGCAACGTTCAGAGAAAGAAAGAAAGAAAAAAAATCTTTCAAAAATTTTACCAGAAGTCAACTCACAATTTGTCACAATTTTGCAAACTTTTACTTCTCCCAAAGATTTCAAAAAACGAAAACTTAAACAATTGATTTTCATTAAAAATGTCACACAGAATCTTACAAACTTCAAATATCACCTTCTCCTAAAAGTTTCCTTCTCCCAAAGAAACTGAGAATTTACAATCTTGCAATTTTATAGTCTTATTTTCTCCAAAAATCTCACTAAAAGTCCCACGAACTGAGATCTTACAATCTTGTAATTTTACACTCTTACTTTCTCCAAAAATTTCACCAAAAATCCCACGAATTGAGATCTTAAAGAAACTGAGATCTTGAAATCTTATAATCTTGCAAATTTACAGTCTTACTTTCTCCAAAAATTTCACCAAAAATCCCACGAATTGAGATCTTAAAGAAACTGAGATCTTGAAATCTTATAATCTTATAATTTTACAGTCTTACTTTCTACAAAAATTTCACCAAACATCCGACGAGCTGAGATCTTGAAATCTTACAGTCTTGCAATTTTACACTCTTACTCTCTCTCCAAAAATCTCACCAAAAACCCCACGGAGCGTAACTCATCCGGTGTTATAGATACATATTGGAAGGAAAACGAGAGTAAACGACGCGAGGTACGTACACTCGTGGGAAAGGAACTCGCTTACGTGCATACGTAAGCTGTTCACCGTGGAAGCCAAGCGGTGGTAGCGACCACCACCAACGCGTGCAACAGCAACAGCAACACACCGAGCACACACAGCCTTACCTTTTCCACCTTGGACCGCTGTTGGCGGTGAGCAGTTTGATCGACTAAATTGCCGGCGGGCTGTCAGTAACACCGAGTGTGTTCTTTGCATCCTCGGAACGCGCAAGCAGAACGCGCGCGCGAAAACCACCTCTCAACGCAAGTCCGATTTCCACCGGTAAACCGGTGGATTCTCAGATCCCCAACACGCTCGACGAGGGTTGCGGATGGTTTTGTTACGTTGGCAGTTCGACTGCTTTCGAGATCTCGCCTTCGTTTCCTCTCGTTTCGAGGGGGAGGGTTAACACTTGGGCCGTGTTGCGTTGAAATTCGAATTTGCCTGTTCCCAGGCCCCGATAAACGTTCCCCGCGGAACTTTCCCTTCCTCCGTCGACCGATATCTACCGCTCACGCTCGTGTTTCAATTCGTTCGCGGCTGTTCCTCGTCGGTTTGGTCCGCGAGAAATTAGTTTACAGACATTTGGATGGGGGGGCCAACAGGCGAAACGTTTCGCGTTTTATACAACGGTGATTCGCCACGAATTCTCCAACGCGATTGTTTGCCACGATGATTCTATCGATACCCCGACAGAGATGGTCACGGTGTTTTGCTAATTTCCTCGGACGTGTTTCCAAAAAATAGGTTTTAGCTTCCTTCGAGACGTATCGTTTCGCGAGAGGGGACGATGGTAAAAATTTTTGGCCAATTTTTGGGCGCTGGCTAAAGAAAAAGAGTGTTTTAAGATATCAAAAATCTGTAATTATTTACTATGGAGGTAATGGGAGAATTATGAAAGATAGGCGTAAACTTTGAAAATCTGGAGTGACGATGATTCGGAGAACAATCCAATTTTGTAGAGTGGATTGGTGTTTACTACAAGAAAATAAAATAAAATTGCTGTTACGCAGGAGCAAGAGTCGACGATCCTTCAAACAGATACAGTTTAGAATCCCTTATTAATATTTGAACACTAAATATTCGATACTGTTATTATAATTTTCTAAAAAAGGAATCGTGCCACGTCGAGAATTTTTTGTTCCATAGTTGTAACATTTTCTTAGTTTTAAGTGTATTTAAGTAAAACAAAATAGGCAAAACGAATAATGAATTTATTACTTTTCAATAATTTCTACCCAGTGATCTGTCATATCCGACGAGTTCAAAAGGAAAGCGACGAATTATTGTATAACGAGTGTTTGGTCACTCGTTACGGTCCGCAATCAGTTGTCAGCGCAACTGGCTAAAGCTTAAAACTCTCTACTTTCAAAATACGTCACTTAATAATTGAAATCTCGAGGGAAATTTAACGTGAATGGAATGCACACAACAATTTGCAAATTCCTCCATCTTTTCAACTCTTAACTCATGTGTCACTGAACACGACTTGATCAAATTAAACAAAGACCGCAACAGTCTTAATTAATCAAATTAAAATACTCGAGCAAAAAGTCAAGAAGCTCAAGAAGTCTGAAGAATCAGAAAAACGCTGCTACTTCCAATACTTTTCTTTCAAACGGTAATCAAACTGATACCAACATCGTCTTCACATTAACGTTAACGTGATTTTCCAAGTAGCTCCTCGTCTAGAAAATGATATCCACCGATATCTCTAGATCAAGACATTTAATTTCGGCTGACCTCGCGAGAGAAACTATAATGCATCATATCGTATATCGGTTCGGCAGTACCGATACCAATACATCGTGTGCTACTGCGAATTTACTTTTGTGCCAAGGTTATATACACCGTCTAATCAACGGGTACTTCATCCCTGTGGCGAACGAAGTTAAGCTTCTTGGCGAACAGGATACCAGACAACAGCGTTAAGGAGGCACACGGTGCCTCGCAGCTCCGTGCAACCGAGATCTAATTGAATCGGCGCGAGATGCGAAGTGGCCGATCCACCTGAACCGCTAGTACTTGGTTCCCCGTTTTCCGGTTCGACGTGTAACATCCGCGGAAACTGCATCGATCGCCTCTTACCACTTTTACTCGAGCGCGATTAAACACGGCCCAAGCTTGTTCCGCTGTACTGTCGGGTATGATTGCACGATTGTACCAAGAGCCAGGGCCAAAATTATTTAGTTAAATAATACCAAAAGTTTCTTTCCTATTTTTTCTTTTTTTTTCTTTTAAATAAAACATCAAGATATAAGAGAAAATTGATTTTATTAATTTTAAATTAAATTCAGACGATTTTGTTTTTCGCGTACTCTAATCTGTAAAGTGAAAAAAATTTTTTTAAAATATGTAATAAAAGAATTGCGAATTTATTTTAGTAGTCGGATTTTTGGCCCACCCTGTACAATGTCAGGCATACGAATGGATAATTTTTGTGAAACAGCTTTGAAACGTATCTGTGTATCCATATTTCGAACGATTAATTGTGCCGAACGAATACGAGCAATTATTTTTGGTGTCTTATCGATGAAATGGTTTATTAGTAATTTTCAATTACGGTAAATTTAAAATGAAATTCTTTGAAACTTTGTAATATAACGTGAATTATTACAGTCGAATGGCGATAAAGTTAAAATTACCATTTATTACTTTAGCATACCAGTAGTAACATTATTAATAAAACATTCTTCGAACCATTTAAAATACATAACGCAAATAATTATTTCTTTCAAAGTTCTAACGAACTTCATCGTGAAATTTTCATCATATTTTACTATGGTCGATGGTAATTTTTGACAAAGAAAATATATTCAACTACTATCACTGCGTCGATAAAATGCTTCTTTCTTCCAAAATCCCGACATATTCCAAAACTACGAGTCGAAGAAAAGTAATTACGATCGCCCGATCATAACTATCCCCGATTAATTACACAACAAACCGAAATCACTGTTTACCGATCTCCTTCAGAGAGTGCAATTTACCACTCGATCATTCGCGAGAAGAAGAAAGAAGCGTACTTGAAACATGTTACAAGAAGATCGTTCATCGCGACCGGTTCCAAGCAAACAGTTCCGAGAAATCGCACACACGTCGAGCTTAATTCCCAAGCAACTACGATCTTTTCCGTGCATCTACGGATCGATATGGCCAATTAAATGAAATCACAGGAGAGATTTTTCCCTTTTTTTTCCCCTTCGCGTGAAATCGGTAAGCATCGTTGCGAATATTACACCGGAAACAAACAATCGAGTATATTCGATTTTATATTATCGGTGTCTGACCGATCATGGAAAAAGGAAATGACACCTGTTATTAGAGTTGGATACGTGAATGTTCAGCGAGTTACGGTTGTTTCATTAAATTGAAAGAGCTGGCACGTGTTACTGAAAACGATTGCGTAACCAATGTGTTCAACGGGAAGCAAGGGTACTAAAACTGGAATGGAACGTAAATAATTGGCAGTTTGATTTTTTGAACCTACGATTTGTGATTACTCTAAATTAACACTGGATAATTATTCTGAATTAACCGACGACTGAAGCATAAAATTTCCATCAGAAACGTTAAAGTAAAAAAAAAAAAGGCAAACCTTTGTAATGCAACAAATTGCAGAAGCTTTTTACTTATTTACATTTCTCGGGAAATCATTTGAATTTTTTAAAAATACATTATCTTACGTCTATGAAATTTCTAACAAAAATTAAACATTGGTCATTTTCATCACTTTGGTAGTTCTAGTGTTAAAGTAGATATTAAAAAAATTATTTTCGTCTGTGTCGAGCGGAAGTTCGATTCTCTAGTCTATTACTGTGAATCATACTCGTTTAATTTTAATTTAAAAGTTATTTCAAATGCGTGATATTATACTTGCATCATCTTCGGAAAATTTAAAATCCCAAAAATAAGTATAAAAAATATTCCTTGATTTATTTCTTTTTCAATAAAATGTTCAAAATGTTTTCTCGTTTATTATAATTTCAACTTTTGTCAGTACTGAACGCGCTGCTGTTTGAAAGAAAAAGAAATTTCTGATCTTTATACCTATTATGCACGAAGCAAACTCGAAGGATACTGTAGCGGTGTAAAATTACATGTCATTCAATCTGGTTTAAGCTAATAAACAAATCTTTTTGCAACTAATCATAAAAATAATTTATGGTGAATTATCATGTGACATTCGAAGTACGAAACTTTCACTCTGAGATTATATTTTCAGTTAACGGCACACGTTTGATTAATACTTGTACGAACTAGGCTTGAGTTAATTACTTGCAATCGTTTGGATGCTCTTTCGTAAGCAGAATATCGCCAAAAAAAAAAAAAAAAATGCAAATCGCAGAATATTTCCATTACATCCGATCGTACGAGCTCTTGCAACGTTTGATTGCGTAATTACGAATTGCGTCAATATTAATGTATCAAGGGATATGATTTTATTTAAAGCAAGAAATTGACGTACACGTATGCGCAGAAAAACAAGTTAACGACAGCAGGTTACATTACGCTGCATGGTTGAAATATTTTTCGAGATATTAAGAGCGATGG
Source organism: Frieseomelitta varia (assembly GCF_011392965.1). Classification (NCBI taxonomy): domain Eukaryota; kingdom Metazoa; phylum Arthropoda; class Insecta; order Hymenoptera; family Apidae; genus Frieseomelitta; species Frieseomelitta varia. The sequence goes on from NW_025109350.1 coordinate 760,506, forward strand.
ACTTAAGTAGAACCTGTTATCCATCATCATCCATCAAAATCATCGCAGAACGAAAATAATATCATACAACAAGAACAAGCAGATAAAATAAATTCCATTTGAACGACTTCTTTCTCCAAATCGAAATACATCAATTTCGTTCGGCACCACTCTTTTCAACAATCCGCGAGTCAGTATGAATATAAAAGATTCTTTTATTAAGAAATTTAAAAAGAAAAAAGAAAACGAAAAAAGGAGAAGAAGATAGATATTATACTACAAACTGTTCAGTTGCTTCTACACATTAGTCAAAGTAAATTACAATAGAGGTGGCTGACTGGCGGCCCTTACCCCTACTTTCCTGCGCTATCCCCTCCACTGCAACAATCTCTGCACTGCGTTGAGAGTGTCGCGGCCACAATACTCGTATTAGATATAGATATATACATATAATAATTATAATATATAATTTTCTCTGTGATATTTGCTAAAGTTAAAGGAAGATAGGGAAGGTAATTCGGCTCACTGTGGAACAGAGTGAGAACTAATTTCATAGTGAATGAAATGACCTCGACAGTATGATCTCTGATCTACATTTCTATACGAAAGACATTATAAACCCGCCTAAAATCCGCAAGATTGGAAAGAAACTATCCAACAACAAAACCTCTCAGTTTTAAAACTTTTGTCCAAAATTTCTCAGTTTCTCCAGTTACTGAATTAACCAGACTGAACAAATTCTTCACGCGTTCGACAATCCACGATACCACTATCCTCGTTCGAAAACCAACTGCGTCGCAAAGGCAAAACGCGAAAAATGATCTCTACATTATTATCATCTACATTATGGTTTCTATACGAAAGACTTCACAATCTCGGGTAGATTGGAAAGAAACTATCCAACGACAAAACCTCTCAGTTTTAAAACTTTTATCCAAAATTTCTCAGTTTCTCCACTTACTGAATTAACCAGACTGAACAAATTCTTCACGCGTTCGACAATCCACGATACCACTATCCTCGTTCGAAAACCAACTGCATCGCAAAGGCAAAACGCGAAAAATGATCCCTACATTATTATCATCTCTGATCTACATTATAGTTTCTATACGAAAGACTTCACAATCTTGGGTAGATTGGAAAGAAACTATCCAGCGACAAAACCTCTCAGTTTTAAAACTTTTATCCAAAATTTCTCAGTTTCTCCAGTTACTGAATTAACCAGACTGAACAAATTCTTCACGCGTTCGACAATCCACACTACCACTATCCTCGTTCGAAAACCGACCGCGTTGCAAAAGCGAAACGCGAAAAATAATCGGGTCGAATCATCGATCACGCGCGATGGAATTGAACAAATTGGCGACGCAAGATCGAATCGAGGATACCGCGTGGCAGCCTGGAGATTATTACGTGGCTTTTGTCCGTTCACCGAGACCCAAGCGCCGAGCGGTCGTGGAAAGCGGCCGGTTCTATTTACGAGGCGGATCGACGCGGCGTGGCACGGTTAAGCTAGTTTGCGGTGCGAATGGACGCGAGGCCAGAGGCCGGGGGAGAAAGGATCGGAGCCGTGCCCGGAAAAGGGATATCGCATCTTGGTCAGAGGTAACGAAATCAGGCCGCGGGTCTTTTGTTTCACAAATGAGAAGGAACGATCGAAACGACCTCGCGACAGAGAGGAACCGATTTCTGTGTCTCGAGCCGAGCTGCCAGTTCACTTTCTAGGAGCGTGACGAATCGATTGGAAGGGTGGTTTGCCGATGAAACCGGTGGTTTGCCGGAGAATGGGATTTTCAGAGCGATCAAGGTCGTGTGAGACAGTTCTCTATGAAAATGGGATTGTTTTTTTCAATTATAACGAATGTATGACGCGATAGTGTGATATCTGACCAGCTTAGAGTGAAAGCTATAACAACGACGTAGGATGAGCAAAAGAATTTCGGAAGAAGACATTTCTGAAGACAGTTCTAATTCGATTGACGCTCGATTGCAGTAATTCACACGAGCTAGACTTCTTGTCGTTTTTTACGAAAGTTTAAAAAATGGCGGATGATATTATTTTCCCACAGATCGAAACTGTTTAGGTATCATCAACTCTTGTGTTGCAATGCACTTTGACGATTGCTTTAAATTCAAACGACATCACACGTTAGAAAGATATAATCAACAAAACTTCAAAAAGGTTAAATACCATTTGAATGATTATTTCCAATGCTGTGTCATTTTATTTGAAGCAATGATGCTTCGTAAATAAATTACTAGTCGATGATACGAAAGAAGTTTGTCAAATATTTCCTCAACTATTCTAGCGATCAGCTGACCGTCAATATCATCAAGAACTATTAAAAAGCTCGCGTATCAAGCAAAAAGTTGGAAAAGCAAAACCGTTAAACCGCGAAGTAACAAACGTTCGAAACTATCTCGCGGGACCTGGAACCGACTGCGAAATGAAACAACTTTGTCGCGAAGGAGAGAAAGGGAAGGTGTAATCGGCGGGAGTGTTTAAAAAGCAATTACCGCGACGAAGAAAATGATCGATTAACACGCTGTTTGGAAAGCCAATGGCAATTATACAGACAACGAGCAACCAATGATGATCGTGCTGGGTTAATCAACGAGGAACGAGCCGCGATTCGACGATACACGCGCTGAAAACAACAGCGCTGGTACTTGCCACTTTGCTACTGGTTTCTCCATAATTCATCGAGGATAGTGTTCACACTGGGACTTTCATATCGACATTTATATCGACGTTTCGACAGTTCACGCTTCATCATGCGAAGCGAGACCACCCGATTCGAGAAAGAAGGCGCGAAAATTTCAGCGAGCGCGCGACGTTTGAATTTTAATGCGTTTCCGGCCATTGATACCGCGCTTCAATTATCGGGCCATCGTAGTGTCCAACTTCTCCAGGAAGAAACGATTTTTTTTTTTTTTTTTTTTTTTTGGTCTGACGTTTCTGTAGATTGTTGATAGATTATTCGATTAACCTTTTGGTGAAATGACGTGCCATGCACGTCGAGAATTTTTTGTTCCAAAATTGCAATATTTTCTCAGTTCCAAGTATATTTAAGTAAAACAAAATAGGCAAAACAAATAATAAATTTATTACTTCTCAATAATTTCTATTGATATACCGGCGAGTTTGAAAAGAAAGTGACGAATTATTGTATACGGTTCGGTCACTCGTTATGGTCCGCAATCAGTTGCCAGCGCAACTGGTTAATCACAGGAAGGGAAAATTGTAAACTGCGATCAGACCAAATTGTGGTCTTTCGTGAAAATAATTTAAGAAGCTGCAGACTTGATTCATTATGTATCATTATGTAGATTTTTATGCAGTTTTACACACTTTTGCAAACACCAATAAAAATGTGGACAGAAATTTCTTCTGCGATAAGGATATTTTAATTTATTAAAAATCAGTAAGTTTTTCATAAACGCATGAAAATTCGCAAGTGCAATTTGCAATTACTCACGCGAATTTTTAACTCATTTTTTTGAAGGATTTTAGTACAGTTCCGGCGACTTTATCGCTCAATTATTACACCGCAACACTAAGTGGATTATCGACGTTTTGGGTAAAATTAATTTACGAAGTGCTTTGGGGTACTTTAGCTAACGTGCTTCTAAATCTACGTGGTAAGTACGCGTACGCTTACAACGGCGGCTGAAAGTACATGTAATGGTTTAAATGAGCGTTGTCCAACTTAAGCGGAGGAGCTTAGGAAGCTTCTCATACTTCATCGGAAGCGACGCTTACGTATGCACGTGTAGGTATCCGAATATTTGCTAATGAACTTGTGATAATGGTACGTGAATTCTACAATAACGTACAAAATAATAACTAGAAATTTCTTAGAAGCAGAAATTACATGAGGACTGTAACGATATTACAAATATTTTCTTGCAATATGTGTAATTGTACCGTTGAATGTAAGAATCAGACTTGAATAAGATGTTTCTTACAGGTTGTAAAGAAGAAATACTGAATTTTGTAACGTCGTGAGCTATCCTGCAAAAAATTTCTTAATTTTTCTTAACTGATCTTCCTCACTGAAGCTTTTCTTGTATCCAACGGTAGAATTACGTTCTGCAATGTAATACCAATTAAATTATATATAATTTAATTCGACGCAACATGAAAAATGTTGAGACGAAAATGTGACTTGTATCCAAGCCACAAAGGATTAAAATACACAACAAAATAAAGCATACAACATAGCGTCAGACTCCGATAATTGATAAATAACGTCCAAGGAAATAATTGCACGAACGAGTCAGTTTCACCCGAACTGAAAACCGAAAACGTGAAAAATCAAGGATTTCCGCGACAGCGCGTCCTCGAAAATGGCGGGCTCGAGGACGAATACGAAAAAACACACAGTTGCCAACCTCTCGCCAAGGGAATTGGTGGCCCGCGAATCTTCGTCTAGATGGAATAATAAAAACGACCAGAGAAAAAAAAAGAAAAAAAAAACGGGGGGAGGGAAGAGAGGAACAGGTTCCTCGACTGTTTACTCGCGTGCGTTCATCTAGCGCTCGTACACGCGCCGCGTGATACGCTCCAAAGGAAAATCAAATAGAGCGCGGCTCTATTGAAAGTGGAACGCAGGCGGGAGGGAGAGAGGTTTTCCAGTAGGTATCGAAAGGCCCGGCCAGTGTTTATGATCGCGCGTTTTAATCGACGCGCAAATGACGCGCGCCGCCAACCACCATCGAAAATTCTGCTACGCCTCTGTAAATTTATCGACACCGATATGCATTTTTCAGTACTGAAGTATGCCCAACTCGTAGAAAAATCCTCTTTCTACATTTTTCTTTTCGCTTTCTCTTTAATGAGTTTCTTTTTTTCTTTTTTTTTTCTTTCTTTGGTGTATTTTTTCGACGTCCACGTTGACCTCTTGCGCCGGCAGCTGGATTGCGGACCATAACGAGTGACCGAACCGTATACAATAATTCGTCGCTTTCTTTTTGAAACTCGTCGGTATGATATCACTCGATAGAAATGATTGAAAAGTAATAAATTTATCATTGTTTTATTATAAATTTATATAAATTTGTTATTTTGTTTTGTCTGGGTTGTATTTAAAATATACTTAACACTGAGAAAATGTTGCAATTTGGGGCAAAAATTCCAGCGCAAGAGGTTAATGTTCCATCACTGATGGTATGGGCACGTAGGGAGATTAATTGGGGGGATGTTTTTTGCAATGCTCGTCTGTAATACTTCTTTGTTGCTTTCTGGTCGTTTTTAGTATTTTATTGTGGGATGAAACGAAAGTGTGGAAGAATCAGAATCGAGTAAACTGAACTAATCCTATAATTAGAAGTCGAGAAACTAGTGACAATTATGAGGCTTATTCTACTATTGACAATTGTTTAAAATGCTTGTAATTGTTGAGTTCACGACAATATATCTTTTGTTCCTCGAAACATTGACTGTTGATTATTGAGGATTGCTAATTATTATTAATAATCGCAACACATGGTGGACCAACGAACAATGTTCGAATGATGATCATGATGTACGAATACTATAGTTAATATGTCAACTGTCACGTTTTGTCTATGAAATATTTAATTTCTATAAGGTATTATATTACAATAAAGTAAAAGCATACTTTTTGTTTTATAATATTATCTGTGTTATTTGTGTTTTGTGTTCTTTCCTTCTCGAAGCAGGCATGTAATAGAAACAGATAGTAGTGTCGAGTTCAGGTCACTAAATTTTCCTAGATTAACGCTTTGTACTTTCATCAAGATATGACGCCATACTTCGTGCTATTATACGATTCGAGATTCGGGTTACCGACAACTATGTTGATTAAATTTGTTGGCACCGTTGCACGCTTAAATTTGAAATTCTAGATACATGCGAACGAAGAATACACGAACTTCTTGACAATTCTAGAAATCTCGTTCGAACAAAATTTTCACACCATGAAATTGTTAGTATTACGAGGAAAACAGTCCTAAAAAATTTTTTAGGATTGAATTAATTTATATATATATTCACTAAAATCATGATTTTTTTATTTTTTAAATCAACTCTCTTGCAATAATAGTTGCAATTTTTTAGTTAGATTTTTCTTTGTTTCGCGAGTCTCTGAGGAAACGGAAGTGAGGAATATTACGAAATTGAATTAATTTATATATATATTCGCTAAAATCACGATTTTTTTATTTTTTAAATCAACTTTCTTGCAATAATAGTTGCAATTTTTTTAGTTAGATTTTCTTGTGTTTTTCGTGAGTTTTTGAGGAAACGGAAGTGAGCAATATTACGAAAAAGAGCAAGATTACGAATTATCCAACTATCGGTAATATTTTTAGCTACAAGTACATAAACAACGGCTGATCGTTGATGGTCTGAATCGAAGTAACGTTCTTAATTCGACATATACGTTAACAGGACAGATCACGCTGCTGACAGACACGTCTCGCGCAAAAATACATCAGTCTCTTGGCTGATGAAAGAGCCAATGATTAAGGGGATCCTCTTTTAGCTTATTAGCCGACTTTCGTTCACCGCGGGCAACGTGTAATGCCGTTATCCATCGGATAAATTCTGTCTCGAACAGCGGAACGCTCTTCCACACGTGCTAATAAAGCATTCATGAGATGTAGGATTATTCCGAAGGTAATTTATAAAATGATTACAGTTGTTACATTGTACGTGTTCGACGTCTGATAGGTAGAGAGACAGAACAGAGATGGAACTCGCGTGGAAATAATTTAAATAACCGGAATAATCAGATTTTAGAAAATAACCGGAATAATCGCGATTTCGGAAAATTCGCGAAATCTTGTAATATTCCGACGCCACTAAATTTTAGAATTCAAGGCCTAGATTTTCTAATTCAACGCGACGAATGAAATATGAAGTTCTAAAGATTGTGAACATCAAAGAACGAAAGAATTCCAAATTTCCAGAATTTTGAAAGATACGAAAATTAACATTGTAAACGATGCTTTGTTTCTCGTTTTGTTATCTTCCTTGAAATATATCTCTCCGAGAAAAATCCCAAATATTTTATAATCCAATTTGTGAATTACTCGCGCGAATAGTGTTTCGCTTCTTAACTCTAAACATACCTTTACACGTATCTGTTTCTACTGTAATTTTTACGAAAAGAATACAGATAACTATCAATCTAATACAGAAACCACAATACATGAAATAATTTTCGGATAACAAGAAAAAAAAAATTAAATTTTTCCCTTTTTTTTTCTTTTTTTTTTTAACAAGAGTTCAATGGTACGTTTAGCATTGAAGATCGAACGACAGCAAAAGAAAGAAAAAAAAAAAAAAGAGAGAAACTAGAAGGATATCATATTGATCGGAAAAGTATTTCAAGGGTTCTTTCGCCAGACGAACGACCTGAATTTACACCGGCGAAATTTTCGGACGTCGCGGTTTCAACGCTTGCGCAGTCAGCTTACAAACGCTCTATTATTCGACTTGACCACTAAGCAAACTCGCGGCGGTTTGCCTATCCGAATCGGCCGGTTAATCACCACTTCAAGTTTGTTTTGCGCGATCAAAGTATTCCGCGCTGTCCCAACGCGCAAATCACCACAGGCCCTGATCGCATAGCAAAGCGCAGTACCGAAGGGATTATGTCTTTTGTTACCACCACCGCGTGCAACTTCGTTGTTTCTCTCGTTCAAGTTTCCCTCCCCCTTCCCAAGCTTTCAATTCTTCGAGTATTTGTCAAATCGATTAAGGGGGTATTCTGGCAATCCGGTGTACAAAAAAATCAATTTGTTTTTTTACATTTTCTCAAATTATATGCCTTCGAGAATGCCTGTGTAAAAGGATTTGTTTGAATTCGTCAAATTGACAAAGTTATAGATGTTTAAAGGGAACGGTGTACTGCTCGCAACGTAAGTATGAATATTTTTCTACAACCGGTGACAGAAACTTCAAATGTGTTTTTCTCAAAAAATATTTCATTTTATAATATTATTATTTATTTTTATATTATTATTATTCTATAGGATTTTATTTTTTGTACTGCTCGACTGATTGCAAGTATGAATATTTGTGTACAACGGGTAACAAGAACTTCAAATGTGTTTTTCTCGAATTCATATTTTTTAAACTGGCTGGCGGGATATCTCACGTTTTAGTTGACCGATTGACTTGAAATTTGGAGAAGATCTTCACCGGATGTACCTTTATCGCATGAACCACCGATTTCAAAATCTGATGTTTTTCTCTATTTTTTTTTTTTTATCACCCAAAAGACGAAAAGCACAAGGAAAATCGATATTTCAACTTCAGAATGCTGCCATTTTTCTAATTTTCGAAATTTCGCTGTTTCCGTGGTTCATGCGATAGCCATATTTACACTAATTAAAATACTTTTTGGTTTTTTAGTTTCAAATAATTAGGTGGGCCAGAATCACCAGTCAGCCATTCGAATCTGTTTTTAAAAGCATGCTTTACCTAAGGCTATATAATTTCCACAACTTTCATTAATTTCGTTAAAAAAAAATTATAAATACTCTTTAAGTATGAATAAATCTGTGTGTGAAAACTGCGTGCCAAAATGTATCGTGGCCAAAACAGTTGATTTTTTCAAGCCGGGTTACCAGAATACATCCTCAACTTCGCGAAAGAAAAAGCAGTGAAATTGTCAAAACAATACACAGAATTTTTTTCTTTTTAATTAAACTTAATCGCAGAAGGTATTGTTACAGGCAGGCAGGTATTGTACAAAATCACGTAAACATACATTTGGAACGATTGTGCTGCTGGCTTCTTCCGAAACAAATACTCCACGACTCGATCAAAAACTCGGTCGTTGTCATTTAAATATAAAAAGTGAAATATCGATCGAGTGCTGTCGGCGACGGAGAGTATCGAAAAAAAAAAAAAACTCGAGTTGATCACTTTGGCCTGTGTTTGGCCGATGGCGTAATTTGCGTTGCGTTTGAACTTCGCTTCGAAATATAGTTTAATAACATCGGTGGTCTTCTTTGTACTTTCTTCGAGGAACAAAGGGATTGGATGATGTAACGAGAGAGAAGTTTTGAGAGAGAGAGAGAGAGAGAGAGAGAGGCTTACACGAGGTGCAAAGAGAAGAAACTAACAGGTTTTTAGTTAACACAAAGCGCAATTATTAAATTATTCTACGATACAGATCATTTTACTTTCCTTGAAAAATTGAGAACTTTTGACGAAGTTTATAATCAGCAAAAGTGGAGGGATACTAATAAAATTTGTACGACGTGGAAGAACACCATGTACAGCAGACTGAAGAAAAAATAGGATTTTAATTTTTATTTGCATCCTTCGATATTCCCTTGGGAAAGTACGAAGAGTGATTGTCGTAATAAGGGATATAATTTGTTTAAAAAAAAGAGAGAAAAATTATTTTCAAACGATACAAATAAAGACAGTATTGTAAGAAGGTATTTTATACAACTGAACTGTATGTGATATAAAAGGAGCATCGCGAATAGATTAAAACGAATCGTTCTTTCATTCGCTCCAAATAGAATTTTATCCCTGCAACCGCCACGAGATCGATCGGCCGTGTTACGTCACGATCTGCCGTGATCCTTTCTCGCTGCCGTGATACATCGCTGCGTGATAAATATTCCTGGCAAACGTTGCAGAATCGCAATACAAGACCGGCGGAGAACTCTCGAAACGACATTGCGTAAGAAATCTGGCGCAAGAGGTGCTCGCATTTTATTAATCACGAGTGACTCCGGTACGAAAGTATTTGAATATTTATCATAAAAAGAAGTTTTCTTGCATCGAACGTACTGAAATTTCACTAACATTATTATAACGAGCAATGGTTATATTGATAAAATAAATAAATAAAAATGTTAAATATTAAATTTATATAAGAATATTTATTAAATATTAAATATTAAATTTATATAATAATATTTCTTAAATATTAAATATTAAATTTATATAAGAATATTTATTAAATATTAAATATTAAATTTGTATAAGAATATTTATTAAATATCAAAATATTAAATTTATATAAGAATATTTCTTAAATATTAAATATTAAATTTGTATAATATTTATTAAATATTAAATATTAAATTTGTATAATAATATTTCTTAAATATTAAATATTAAATTTATATAAGAATATTTATTAAATATTAAATTTAAATACATTTAAATATCTTGAAAAATATTAATATATTGAAGTTACGAGACATTTATTACCAACGTGCAAAATACAGCTCGTGATGTAAAATATACTTCTGAATAAATTACTGTCACTATCGTAGCAAAAAAAAAAAAAAAAAATATATACTATTCGCAGATTATTAACACTCACACTTATTATAAACTATAATAATTAGTTATAAACTTTCCTCTGTTCGTCAGTATACTCGTACCTTTGAACTTTACCAATGCAATCGAATCTGAAACGCAACACCAAAGAAGAAATTCGAAACTAGTTAGACAGACGACAGACACGACAAACTCATAAAGGAGGTCCTCGCAAGAATTGTAATATTCGCGAACACCAACCGCTCCCGCTCGATTATTGTTTAATCATCGCCATTCGAATTAATTGTTCGAGCCAGGCAATGGAGGCTGGCCCGGTGAAATTTATATTCAGGGCATTTTGACGACACAATCCAACGTGTATTAGTCGCGAGAATATTAAACGCTATGTTGCCTGTAAATGGGCTGCATAATTAGGGACAGCGAGATTGCCGGGGGAACGAACGACCCCGTCGCACACCCTTTCGCACTTTGCATATTTTACACGCGTTTATATTTCTCTCAAGTGCCGCAAAGGGTTGATTAAAAAGTGATGATCACGACACGCGCGAAACTCGTTTCCGCCGGGATAAAGGGATTCCCTTTTTGCGGGTTTAACGTCCGTTCCGTTTTGCCTCCCAGAGGTCGCCGACGAGTTTAGAAAATGGCGTTATTGTCCCTTTCTGTGTCGCGCATGTGCAACTCCTCGTCGATCTATTATCATTCTGATATTTGTGTACAAGCGAGGTCACTCTTTACTTTTCCAATAGTTTTTAATAGTTGAGGACGACGAGTCAACTCTGTTCGTCACTGGGAAATATTTTATCTAGCATCCCCTTTCCGCAAATGTGGCATTAACTTATTGCTAGTTACAGAACTTGAAACAACTTTCCGATGACGAATTAATTCTCTTAAAACAATCGATTATAGGGCAATCAAAGAGCTGTTTGCAAGTTGGATGTCGGATGCAGCCTTCTTTCTTTCACAGTTTTTTTTTGGAAACTTTACGTACGCGATTTGTGTAAAATATCGTCTAAGTTTCAGAAGTTTAGCCAATTTGTAACGAACGAACTTTGGACGTGGTTTTATATTTTTCTGTGCGTTGTGCGCACTCGTGAACTTCGCAGAATCTACGTAAATCCTACGTCTATCTTCGTAAAATCTACTAATAACAAGTGCAATTTCTATCGTAAAAATTTCTGTAACAAACTGACTGATATTATCGCGCCAAAAAAAAATCGTTCGTTGATTAAACAAAACGCTGAAACTACCGACGACTGAAACATAAATGTTCCATTAAAGCAAAAAATAAATAAATAAATAAACAAAAAAATTTCATGACACACAAGCTCCTTTATATACATTTTACAATCTGTAAAATCATAAATTGGTCACTTTGGTAGTTCTAGCGTTAATGATAATTTCATTAAATTGATCATAATCTCGCTAGCTAACCCGATCCTCGGACTGCGTCCACAACGAATTAAATAAATTTTAATAAATTATTAGGTACGCGAGTTCAGTGTAATTTCGCGATCGATCGATCGATCGATAAGCAACGTTAACGTGTGCGTGATGGTTAGACGTTAGGCTGGATGTAACGCGGCGCGATTATTGCGGTTAACTTCACTTCGTGTTCTACTCGTGTTACACTATCCAATATCCTGCACGTGCGAATGCCTGTTTCTACGCTACTGTTACATATCGGTAGCCGATTGCGTATCGGTCGCGTGCACCAGGGAAAATTCAGTTTCCCTGCTTTTCATTCTGGCTACTGCAGTGATTTCAACAATTAAAAAAAAAAAAGATACCGGATTTATTGGATTTTCTTTAAGAAATGGAATTAATTCAAACGAGATTCGAAATGAAAGGAAACCTAAGAACGAAAAATTGACTGCAAATTGAATCTTTCGTGTGAAGTACAATCGACAAAAATTGAGAGAAGAATTTTTAAAAGCGAAACAAACCTTGAGAAATTTAAATTTCTAATTAACTTTTGCAGGAATTATTCGCGCACTAAAATATTCCGACAAGTTTTCAATTGAATGGTTAGGCACTGTTCAAATATAAAATTCAAATTTATCAAATATAAAGGACTATATGGATAAAAGGCAAAGATTTAGAAAATTTAGTCGGATTTAGAAAATTTATTCTCTATTTTTTTAACATTGAACTTCAAAATTTATTTCTTTACCTGGGGTCATCCCTCCGTCGATCGTATTATAATTATCAAAATGACCAATTTATAATTTCTCAGGATATGATATAATATCCTGCAGATTTACAATATTGCATTCTTAGCGATTTGTAAAATACACAAGTAAAAGTGTCTTTTATCGTATTCACTTCGCTTTTAATTCTAATTTCTTCGATGCAATCTCCATGCTTTAGTTCGTCGGTAGTTCCAGCAGTAGATACAAGCACGTATGTACATGACAACATTGTCCCACATTTTATCGAACTAAGTCGATAAGTTAAGCAATCTCGATATCTCTTCGCAAGAATAATGATAATAATAAAAAAAGAAAAAAAAGACACGCGAAGGATGGTGAAAATTTGAAATGCAAAGCATCCCTTTTCCTTGACGCGCGTGAACGGGCAGTAAAAGCTGGCAGAAACTGGAACGAGCTGAATTACACCGATCTTTTATTGCGACACGTTTTATACGTCGGTCGCGGCGCATGAAAGCTGTGTATATCGTTACCGGGAAACTCACGGGGCGGCACCGAAGCCATATTCTAGCCGAGCTCGTTTTCCCCGGGCTACAGATTCACCGAGGATCCTAAACAAAAATACGATCTCTGCCACCTGCAGCGGCTTCCGTTTTGCTGCAACAACCCCTCCCCCCCAACACGCAGCTTCTTAATGGCTCGTACTTAATTCCTTCCGTGTTCGAAACGTTCGCGATCGTTCCATTATGCCGTATCAAACGTAGCGGCTGTTTCCACACCGAGTAGCTCAGATTCGAACGACCGCTACGATTATGACGGTACGTTTCTCGTTTGGCGAGAAGGAAGAATTCAAGAGTTGGAGGATCGGAGAATGGACTTTACCTTTCTCCGATCTTGTTTGCGTTCGGGAGAGAGAGAAGGTATACAAGTTGTAACGTAAGTTAAATTTTGTTCCTCTTTTTCTTTTTTTTTTTTTTCGTTGAAGCTTACGGCAAGAAGCAGCTACAACGAAAGTTTTCTTTTTCTTTGGTGCAGATCTTACTTTGTTAAAAAAGCACGTGGTCTTTCATTTGGCGTTAGTAGTATAATTATTATAATATCATTGCGTGTTAAATTTGCTTGAAATTTCTCTGTTGGTTTGCTAAAATTATTCAAACGCTGCAACAGCGTTTTTCAATTTTTGATTAGAACCGCTGGAATGGTCAATGTAATAATTCATTTTGCTGCACGCTTTTTAAAATAATACTTCAAGCTTGGTAACAAACGTGGAAATATAATAGAAAATATAGCGGAACAACCAGAAATATTTATATTAATATATATATATATATATATTAATTTTTATTATATAGATAATAAGACAAGAGATTAAACTACGTGCGATAAATGAAGAGGAGAGTAAGTAAAGCAGCCACACGTTGCAGCGTCCATGTCGTACTGCAGAATCTAAACGCACCACCAATTACGCACTTACAAATTACGAAGCGAATATTTCCGGATACTACAAACGAAGGAATGAACACGAACCGTAAACCACGTTTGCCACGTAAATTACGCACTTGACCGATCAACATCCGGACCGTGTGTGAGCTCTTGCAATTTATAAACTTTCTGTCCTAGCGGCGCGAGATCTGTTGATACAGAAAAACTTGCGCTTCAAGGGCCACACATCGCGTGTTATCATGGTTTTGGAATTTTGTGTACACGAAACGCCAGACTTTCCTCGACCGACAGAAATGTACACACGTATGTTTTCATACGTATGTAAAGTTTTGAACGAAGAATATAAACGTGGAAAATTTCGAATATTATATATTAGAATATACATATATTATACATTATATTATGTTGTATTATAATATATTATACATTGTATTACATTATAATAATACAATGTATATGTATTATATAATATATACGATAACTTGTATTATCTCACAATAATCATTGGAAATTAAATGGAAATTAAAAATTGTACAATTATATTGATTCACGTTTTCTAATTTTTTAACATCTGCTATTAAAATTATTTATTTTCATTACTAAATATCACAAGTGCCAGTTTCGACATTTTATATATTTTTCACCATTAACGTGCGTTCATGCAGAATGTGCAAAATTTTCCATAAATGCACAAATATTCTATTTAGGTATTATATTATTTAGGAGTACAAATGATACGATACATAATAAACTACCATCCAATTAACATTCCCAAAGTTCTTTTTCCTCCAAATATCAAAACGTTGGATTGGTAAAAAAGTAATTACGTTTTCTCTGATAGATGGACATACACATACATATGTCTTATGTATTTTTGAAAACGAGTTTAACGAACGGCGACGTTGATTAGAAACGAAGAAAGAAGAAAATAAAGTAGCCGAAAATATATTGTATTCTCGATTGTTGAAAAATCAACCAAAGCAGTCGTCGTAAAGATCTTGTTATACATAAATTAAAATAAATTGTTATCGTTGTTTCTTTTTAAATCTCGTAATATATTTATTCATATATATATATTTATAAATATATTCAATATATTTATTCATATATTTATTAAAATAAATTGTTATTGTTGTTTCTTTTTAAATCTCGTAATATATTTATTCAAAGGTATAAACCTCCATAGTTGAAATGTAACTAACTGGATTTTAAACCGCAAATTCGTTCTGTAATCTAACATCAGATTATTCAGGCTTGTTTCGCGAAGAGAAAATGCATCGTCTCGTCGATACTGCTTATTTGGCATCGATTTCGAAATGGAAAATTAAAACGAAACACTTCTGTCAGAAAAGGAAGAAAACTCTGTGCAAGCTCATAAAAAAAATTATCCAACGTGTGAAAAAAGAGGCTTGAAACTGTGTCAAAATTGACTTGCTAATGACGATATCAAATCGTTCTTGGAACTGAAAGAGATAAGAACCTTTTTGAATCATGGCTGAACCATGAAATTCACTGACAATGAGGACAATATATTGTCTAACAAAATATTTGTTTCAGATGAAAAATTCGTCTTTCATTCACACACACATAAAAAGAAAAAAGAAAAACAGTTACTTTTCGGATCCACAGAGAACTATCTATCTCACTGTCGGGTAAGAAAAACATAGACCCGGATTCACGTTCGGTACGATCTCGATCCTCCGCTTCCATACGTGCAATTTATCAGAGTTCACGCAGTTACCGGTTATACAACCGACCATAAATGTGCCGGGTACGTGCGCAGCGAGTTACAACCGACCCCATAACGCAATACGTTTACGCTAGTTTTGCATCCGCCTCTCGAATTCATCTTCACGCCAGAAAGAGAGAGAAAGAGAAAAACAGGAACACACACGGTAGAACGAGTGTGTGTTGTTTGGTAGTAAGCACGCATATTAAAAATCACCCGCCATCGGCAACGCTGCGTGCCGATACGTTCCGGCGCGGGTAGTGGGGTTGAAAATGGAGAACAGGGGATGCGCTTTAGACGGAATTGCAGGGTGCGCCTCCGCCATTAACTTTGATGCGCTTATAAAACGCAGTAGGTTCGAGAGCCCCGGCAGCACCATGCGCGTACGCGTGTGCGTACACACACGTGCGTGCGTGCGTGCATGCGACCAGGAGTATAGAGTTTCCAAATTTAATAGCCCTGTGTGCGAAGCAGAATGCAGGAATGAGGAATGGGTACACAGCCAAGTATAGTGGGTGGCTCTCGACCATAAATACGCTAGCTGGTTGATTATATGGAGCCCCCCCCCCCCTCCCTCATGTCAAATCGACCTGGTCACCCCCGCGCGCCAGTTTCCATTCCACATACACGCACACACGCACACGTTACGTGTTTTATACGCTCCCATTTTCTGGTCCCAGCCACCCCGACGTTCACCCCTGCGGAGTGTGCGGCCACGTTTTATCCTCGTTTCTATCTCGTTCACGTTTCTCGCGAGCCCGATCCTCTCCACCCACACACACACACACACACACGCACAGACAAACACACGCGTCACTCTCGTCCTCTGTCTCTCTTTCTCACTCTCTCGAGTTCAGCAGGATCTGCCCTCTCTCCGTTCGTCTCTTTGTCATCCGTGCACTTTCCACCGTCGCGCGTCTGTTTGGCCGGGATAACAACCGACACCGACAACCTGGTCACCGGGAAATATCTCGGAGATAAGAGACCGCGACGAGGAGGAACGAAGAGCTGCCCGGGACCGATTAAATTCAATTTGGATTTCTACGCGGTTCCTGTAGTTTTTCGCCGTACACACGAGAGAGAGAGAGAGAGAGAGGGGAGGATTGTTCTTGGGAAGAGACTCAGGCTCGAAATTAATCGAATTGAATTTACATTTTCTAGCTTTTTCGAACAATTTTTTTTTTTTTATTGCCAACTGGAGTAAATTATAAAAACGCGAAAAAAAAAATCTTTTTGTTATCAGAGTTGTCAATAGATGGAACAATTTAGTCAGTTTTAATAACTTTTGATAATTTAAATATTTTTATTTGTTGCTATCATAAATGAACTCTACATCTATATTGAATTTCAAGGTAAAAAGAAAAATTTTTTTTTTTGGTTGTATTTTACTCATCACCTAACAGTTCTTTTGAAAAGTGGCGAAAAGGTTTTTTGATTATTTTATACCACGGACGCGTGGGTTCTAACAGCGACTTTATGATTCTGAATGTGGATGTCCATTTCACGTAATTTTCGTATTAGTTTTCACCAACATTTGATTTATCATAGTTGTAGCATCAGCGTCAGTCTAAATAATCAAATGACAAAACTAACTGTTAACATTATTCGAAATATAAACATTACATCCACCATAAAGTCGCTGTTAGAACCCACGCGTCCGCAGTCTTGAATAATCAAGAAACTTTTTTTGTCATTTTTCGGTTGCTTGGAAAAATTTTACCTTCGTGACGAGTAGAATACAATAAAAAAAAAAGAAATTTTGACTCTGAAAATCAAGGTCAAAGTCAATTTTGCGCCAGGTTCTTTACACCAAATCGAAAGCGTAGAATTCATCTACTTACGAACAAGCTTTCCCTTCCATCCTGTTCAATTAGATTCATTTTCGATCATCATAAATATTTCTCTCCTTACCAGAGTTCCACTCAAACACTTTGAACGTGGACGGAGAAGCCAGACGACGCGGCAGCTATCATTTTCCCGAACATACGACGATTTGCAACAAGAGCCGGCGGTCAACTGCTCGGTTTGCAGTTAACTCGAGCAGCAGCAATGACGAGCCGCGTTTCACGAGCGGAGCGTAGCCTGCAGCATTCATAATCGAGTTCCGCGACACGGCTTTTTAGAGCGCGGGCTCGCGAGCGTTTGTACGTCCGAGCGCGTCGTTAATCGACTATGCGCAATATTTACAATATCCAGCAGATTCAATATTAATCAAAGGGCTAACGACTGTCATTTCGTATTCCCGTTAATCGGGAATTCGCCGATCCACCTCGGGCCCATTGCCTCTGCCTGCGCAACGTTTGCGTAATCCGCAACGAATTTCACAATTCCGCGCGGCGAGAGGATTACCACGCTCGATGTAACGCACATCGGTGAGTAAGAACGGCCGAAACAGCGATACGATCCGCGCATTGCATTATTTAGCAGATGATTCTCTACCCTTGTTTCCCTGTCAGCGAGTTTTCCTTCCGTCGATTGGAAATACGAGATGATTATTGGGCATTAGTCCGTTGGCACGAGCTACGATTAATCTTTAAGCAGACGTTCCATCGTACAATTAGAACACTGTACTTTGAATGTTGTCTTGTCGTCGTCATACATTCTACGCTTTTCTGGATTTTTCTACGAATGAATTTCTACAGTGAATTTTCTGTCCCTTTTTTTTAAATAATCATACGAGCACGAGCGAAGGCAAATTGTAAAAGAAATGTTTATATAAATTTAATAGATTCTTTGTTTTCAATTATTATACACTCGAAGAAATTAAAGTACACGATGAAAGAAAGTTCTAAAGTAAAAATTTAAAGGAATTATTTGGAGAAGGAATACTATCAGTGTACTATTTATTGTTTGGCTTGTTCATTACCATTTAAAATTGTAAATTCGTAAAAAATTAGAACCTAAACTATAATTTGTTTCACTTATTAAATATTATATCAGTGACTGTCTCGTCTTTGATATTTTATATACTTCTCGCCTGTTGTTTCTGACATCTTATGTAATTTCACATTTTTAAAACCTTCACAGACAATTTCCAGTCATTTGTGACAAACGATATTTTAACAATTATGCCATAAATCTCTTTAACGTGCAGCTGGAAGGAAAGGAGAAATCTTCTTAACACGTATCATAGAATATTTCTTCTTTCATAACGTGATTGGAAATTGATAACAATATTGGTATTGGTTCATTAAATTCAAACTTCGGATGAATGACATTTCATATGCACCAACCTAGTACACATTAGTGGAAAATAAACGATCCGTCAGCGTGATTGGATTATTAAAATTCCTATGAATTTCTGTTTATTAATACCGGGAAGAGGGGAAGGAAATTTTATGAAATAATTCAAACGAGCGTAAAAACATCGGTGACAAAGTTTTCTTTTTTTGGAATTATCTCCACGTTCGAAATTGAAAAGTTTCGAACCGAGTAGGAATAAATTCCACGAAATTCGACAAGGTGGAACTCTGTTTAACTTCACAATGAATTTACTTTCATCATTGGACCAAAGAGTTGAGGAAGTTAATGAAACTTGACGTACGTATCTTCGAACAGCTCGTGAAACATTCAACAACGCGTCCTGTGCATTCACTGCAAAATGACGTGCAGCAACTACGCGCAAAATTAGAATCAAATGAACGTCCCTGCTCTCCATTCATAACTTTATTACATTAACATTATTCTCTTCATAATGATCTTGCTAGATTGCGTGTATGAAATCACAAGCGTGTTTCGGTAATTTCTGAATCCCTAAGTTTCAGCGCTTTGAGTTTTAGATATAACGCTAATCTGGATAGCACATTATACTAAATAGAAATTTAAATGTGTAATAATAAATTAGAAAAGTTTCTTCCCCCTCGTAAAATTCAATTCTATCGAACTGTCTGACTATGTGGAATCAAATCTACTTGAGGATATTAGCTCAGTTCAAAGTCGACGCGTCATTAAGAAAATTAAAACTCCTAGATTCCTTCATTAGAGAAGTACTTTTCAATTGTGACTGTATCAAAAAAATCATAAAAAAAAAAAGAATACCATAGATAATAAGTATCTATCCTCGAATCTTCGACCGACGATGCAGATTACTCGTCTCGGTAAAGAGAAAAATTTTCGTGGCAAAGGTAATCGAACAGAATTATCGATATATTGTCTAATAAAATTGTTATTCCCCGTGAAAAATTCACCTTTCACACAAAAGGACGCAGTTTTGGCCAACTTGACCCATCGTTAAAAAAAAATTAAGACATCTCTTAACTACTTGCGCTGGCAATCGACTGCGGACCATAACGAGTGACCAACCTCTATACAATATTCTCATTATCTCATACTCGTCGGTATGATATCGCCGCATAGAAATTATCGAGAAGCGATAAATTTATTATTTGTTTTGCCTACTTTGTCTTACTTAAATATAACTTAAAGCTGAGGAAATATTACAATTTTGGAACAAAAAAAAAAAAAAATCACGACGTGCGTGGCACGTCATTCCAACGCGAGAAATTAAAATATACAACGAATCGTAGGTTATCCTGCGTTAGAGAAGCATTTTCCAATTGTATCCAAAAAAAAAAAAAAGAGACCATCGTGTATAATAAGAATCTTCGAGGACTCGTCGCGTGGTGGAAAGAGAATAATTTTCGCTGGCAAACGAAATGGGCGTGCGCGCGGATGGAAGCCAGCTGTCCTGATTGTAGGGGCCAGGAAGAGAGTGAGAGAGAGCACACTGTTGCTTGGCCGAGCCTGGCAGCAGCGAGCACGCTTCCAAGCCTGTACATAGCCCCGCGACTCGTGTAATCGGGCACTTCACCCCCGTTTCTCGCTATAGAGAGAATGCAACACGCGATTCCTGCAGCCGCGCGCGCTCACGTGCCGGTTCCCTGTGCCACAAGTGGCTACCAACACCATCGTTTCAAAACGATGTGCCCCCCTGTACACGCACACGCACACATACGCGCGCACACGCACGCATGCACCCCCGCCTACATTGTCTCGCGCGCGCGCTCGTGTCCGCTTGTAACCACCAACTGGCCAACCTATCCGCTCGACCAACCCTCTCGCCCATTGTGTTTCGTTCGTTCGGATAATTATGCTATATACTTGTATGACCGTCGACGCGCCGTTTGGATAACCGTGAAGCGCATTTTGTGCAACGCGCAGAAATACCCGTTGGTTTTCAGATCACGTATTGTCGAGGTTTGCGCGGTCCGGGGTAATTGGATGTTTGTGTTTTGATCTGTGTTGTCTCTCGCGTTGTTTTTCCGATTATGTTGTACGGCGCTGCGTGGCACAAGCGTGCCGCGAGCGAAACGAAAACGAAAGCGTTTCAGCGTAACGTAGACAGTAGCGATTTAGAAATGTTCGATTTAAGAGAGATGTGACATTTTTCTGAGAGATTCATACGTGGCTGAGTGCTAGTGGATGGATATTTCGATTTTTTTTAATTGAATCTGTTTCATTTACAGCAACAGCAGACATTAATAATTAAAAATAATTAAAAATTGTCTGAATGATCGATCATCAGTCGTAACTAAAGAATTTTTCACTATGTGACACTTGATTAAGTTAATCACTTAATCAGTCTAATTAATCTTCAGTCTTTGATTTTATTCGTTGTCAATTAGTCGTTAGTCGTTTCTATCAATTACCATTTTGGAGCTATGTAAAAATTATTGTGTAAACTAGGAATGTATAGTAATCGAACATGCATCCCTAATACGATTTTAGAATATCTTTCTATTATCATCGTCTCATTTTGACTTTAAACTCATTTAACTCTGACTTCAAACTCATTTAACTCCGACTACATACTTAATAAAAAAGTTATTACAGTCAGTCATTAGTCATTGCAATATTCATTACTCTTTTTTCAATAAAAATTTAGCTGTTAGTACCATTGGTACTAGCAAATACTAAATTATTAGTCATTAGTCAATGTTAACTTAAAGTCATGATCGTCTAATCATAATAGTAATTACAGTTTCCCAATTAATTTGGATAATAACGATACAGAGGAATAGTCGTCGATCATGTGTTTATATAATTGGAGCCAAGTGTTTCGCTTTTCATCTGTTCTGTGACGTTATTTTTATAATTATAATTATCATAATTATGATTAAAATAATTATACAATAGTACAATAATTTTATAATTATGATTATTGTCTGGACAATAGATAATGCATAAGAATGATTATTGATAAATATTTATTAGAACCAGTTGGATAGTCAAACCGTCTCGTGTGATTTCCAAATGGAATTAAAATAGTGAGGTATGTTGTAATTGAATTTCCCGCAACAAGTGCAATTTAACGATAGCCTGTCTGTTATTAAAAGTATTCAGCGTTTCTAATGAGACTACACCTGATTGAATTAGCCTTCCTGGTGGAAATTAGTTCGTCGTGTGTTCGGTGGACGGTGAATGTAATGAGATGCTTCGTAATAACGCGTTATTAGTACGACGAGTGTTCTTAATGAACGTGGCAAAGTATGACCGAAGTGAAAATTTCAGACTGCCTTGCTCGAGGATCAGAAATGCTTCGATATTAACTTTCGTTTCTGATAAACATCATAAACGTTGTTTCGCGTTACTCGATACAGGAAACTGTTGAAATTAAAAAAAAAAAAAAAAAAGAAACTTAACAGATTTTATAGTTTAGGCGATAAACAACGATTTAAGCACGACGACACGATTATTTCATCTGCCATGTAAATACGTTTGTTCCAACGGAATTCTACCTTCCGATGATAAAATTGTATTACGGTACAATTAGAAGAGGCAATCTTCATCACGATGAATGAACTTTCCCCTCTCGTTATTGTACACCGTAGTTTTTCAGATTTCTTTCTCTATCATTCTTTTTTCTTTTTTTTTTCTTAAAGTTAATTTATGGTTGCCGGAATTTATTTTCCGTTCTTATTACACGGTCGCGTGTTGCGCAAAAAATATAGGCCGCACGAAATAAAATCCCGGAACGTAGTACGAAAATTTCTATGTAGAAAGGAGGAAAAAATATTCGGATATTACTATGTGCGATTCCTTTAGAAATGACTTGAATATAATTTACGAATTGAGAAAAATTTATGAAATAAAGTATATTAATAGATAATAAACTAATATATATATATATACCTGTAACATTGGTATAGTAATGTAGTAAACCAAAAATGTTACTTTTAATGCCGATGAGTTAATTATTTTTTAATTATTTCTATAGTAGTATATTTCTCTTAATTATTTCTATATTTTCTAAAAATATACTACCGCCGGCCTCTATATTCGTGAAGTGAATTATACAAAATATGGAATCACGATTATAAATTCATTCACGGGTGAAACAAGCAAAAACGTTGAAACCCAACTAATAACGCCATTATTGTAAATACGGGCGAGCAAATATTTTTAAAGAGAGGAAATCCTCAATAAACACAGGACGATAATTTCCATTAAGCTTATATTGCCATTGTCAATCAATAATTTATTCATACCGTACTTCCACTAAATATAACATTATATTGTCATCATCACTCAATAACCGATGTGACAAAGACAATTTAATTATCAGTTATTTATAAAATAGAATTCCAATTGAAAACGCTATTACTGCAAAAACAACGGATATAAACGGCCCCGGTGTACACGATCAGAAAATCTTTGATAAATTCATAACAATAATTGCTATTATATTGACGTTGCGTTATCAATTGACAATTAACTCGCACCACGCCTCTTGCATAGTTAAATGCAGCATTACATTTATATTATCGGTTAACAGACCGCGTAACATTAAAATCACTCGCGAGGCGAATTAATGCGGACAAATGATAATTAAAACTTGAGTCTCGCGGTTACAAGATATTTTCAAATTGAAATATAACAGATGACATCATCGATACGTTTGCAGTAAATTATAAAGATTTCTCCAGTCATTAATATATAGCAGATAAAAAAAAGTAGGTTGAAATACTGATTATTAAGTAGAAATTAATTGATTTTCCCTATTTTTATTTTTATTTCTCGGAATTTTTACAAACTGCATTGCTCAAAGAACAATCCAAAAATAGGATAATGTGAAAAATCTAAAAAAAAATCCGAACATTTAATTTTACGTCACGCACAAATGTTCCAATATTCAGCGAAAAAAAAGTTGCCTCGCATAGTGATTCTACGCACCGTTCGGCGAAATTAAAAAAAAAAAAAAAAAAAAAAACGAACATCTAGAAAAAGAAAATGCAAATATTTCCAATAACACTTCCAATTATCGGTACGTATGTAACTCGTTAGTATAATTAAAATAAGCGCGATAGTTGACTGACGCCAGTCTGAATCCCTCTTATTTGATCGCAAGACTCGCCTCGATCCTACGCGAACGATCTCTCGCAACAGCGAGTCGTGAGAAAGGCGAAGTTGCTCGGAATGTCAGTTTACCGTATCGTTAATAAATTTCCGAGTCACGCTCATGCACGCGAGTGTGACTTTTTCGTAAAAGATCCACGAAAGATACGCGAAGGACGACGCGGAATTTAGAAAGCGTGAGTGTATGTACGTACGCGAGGATG
This sequence comes from Frieseomelitta varia, assembly GCF_011392965.1. NCBI lineage: Eukaryota > Metazoa > Arthropoda > Insecta > Hymenoptera > Apidae > Frieseomelitta > Frieseomelitta varia. The sequence continues at coordinate 784,644 of NW_025109350.1, forward strand.
CACAATTATTTCGATGAAAGTTTTGAAACAACGACGCATGGACACGAGAAATAGTTTCTTCTTTTTTCCTCTTCTCTTTGAATTCATATGTTCGTACTTTGGACTCGATTCGTTCTATAATTGAAAGTATTTTTTTCATCGCAAATTTTGTAGGTAAGTGACACGATTTTTACGCGAATAAAGGCACTTCGTTTCTTCTTTTCGCGAAGAACATTTAGAAATCGAAGACACATTGTAGCAAGTAAATTCGCGCTTTTTAAACGGATGATTTAATTGATAGAAAATTCTTTTACATAGGAAATATTGTACTTTGGAGATTTTATATATTACACATTTGTGACAACTCTGTTTTTAAAGAAGTTTTAAACTAAAGAAGGATTTACGATAATTTCTTCCAATGATTCTTCCACAAATTTAAATTCCAGGTAGGTCATTTTCTGACAACTTACTAATATTCGTTTCGATTCTACAAAAATGATTCCATCCAAGTAATAAAAATTTTGTTTTAAACGACGATCTATTCTCAAATATTCAACATAATAAATATAATATAATATATATAATATAATAAATATTATATTATATAATATATATAATATAATAATATAACATAATAAATATAATAAATATAATATATATAATAAATTCGATATCATCAGAAAACCGATTCGAGTATTCGAGTTAACCAGCGAATTCAGGTTCTTCGAGAGACCACCATATCGATGTTACAATGTAATCACGTTTCTCACATAACCGGGAAACTGTATAAACGGAACGGGTGTGAACGTAGCTTCGTATTGGGTAACCAGTTGGCGACGTTTAAGACATCAGACGCTATAATCACAGTAGATGAAACGTGTGGTTATAGCAAGTAGGTATCGAGAAAACTTCGGAAACTCTCTCGTGCCTGAGACGCGAAAGGAAGCGGTGAACGGTGTGGTCTGGAAGCCAACTTTATAATTTGAAGACACGTACCTGGCAAATAACTGCCGTGAATTATCCAGCAATGAGGTAATCCGTGCACGTTTTAAAAAAATTAATTGACGTTAATCATGACGAATGAAACTGCTTTACGTTTCTCAGTTTTGTATCAATGATTCGCTGCTGTTAAGACTGTGACGTGGTTTTCACTTGATCGTCGTCTTAGTCTTTGGGACATTCCACTCGAATTGCATTCTGAAATCTTTTCTACAAAGATTATCACGTTTTCTCGTCGTATAATGAATTTTCGTTTGGTAGAATTATCTGGTAGATGAGTTGTAGAATTACTTGTAGAATTACTGGTAGATGAGTTGATCTTAAAATTTTGGAAAATTGACTTACAATTGATCTCACTGTTAGTCTTTTGAAAAATCTCTTTCACAAACATTATCACATATTCTTGTCGTATATTGAATTCTGATTCGCTGAATTTATTGCAGAATTAGGTTCGCTCTAGTAGGCGAATTTATCTCAAAATTTTGGAAGATCGATTTCAGTTAGTTGGTCGTGGCAAGTGAACACCATAGCAATAAAATATAATAAATATAATATAATAAAAGGAAATTTTACTGGAAGGGGAAACTCTATAATATCGAAAACATGAGAATGTCTTCCAGTTATCAAGATACAAAGTCCATTCCCCTTATAAATCAGAAACCGACAGATCAAAATTAAAATGAAATTCCATCGGGAGAGATTTTCAATAATGTTTCCAAAACTCAATTCTCGAAACATCTCGTTCGACGAGAAACGACGAATGAATACGGTAAAACGAAACGCCCATTGGGAAGATTTCGACAAAGAACACCGTTCGAAACTACTCGCTCTAAAATCTAGGGTGTTTCGTTTTCCTCGTCCGACCGAAACCGGCAAATTAAAATTGAAATAAAACTCCCCCGGGGGCGATGGTTCGCCGCTTAAAATATTCACCGCGAGTGGAGATCCCTCGTATTTCGCCAAATTCATTTAACCAGAAACGAGACAGAATGAAATTAAAATAATATCCCGCGGAGGAGACCTCAACAAAGAAGCTCAAGATCCAACGCGTTCGAAAAATAGGTTGAAAGGCAATCCGATAATCGAACGCTTCAAACGCGTATGTATGTACGTTTGTCGTATCGGGTTTGAAACGTGAGGGCGGTATTTTTCGGCGAACCGATCGCTTGCTTCGAACATCGGTACGTACGATTTGTTATACGCGCACGTGCACGCCTGCCCCCTTTGCGAAAAGAACCGCGCGCAATCAAATATAATATAAAATCACTCGAATAATTGATTTCGGTTTAATGCGTCGCATTAACGGAATTGTAAATTTCAGCTTTGTGAGCCAGCGAGAGCGACGGCGCGTTCGACGACGGGCAAAGGGTTAAATCGTAATTAGCGGATGGCAAAACCGGGCAGAGATATAACGCGTAGAATTCTAACGACGCGCAATCCCATAAAAGCGGCCGAACCTTTTCTCTCTGTCTCTCTCTCTCTCTCTCTTTTTCACGCGACGCGCGCGATTCTCCCTACCGCTGTAAAAGAGTTTCCGCGGTTTTTATTCAAATTATTGCCGCGAGTGAAAGGCAGCTTTGTAATATCGGACTCTGTCCTTCGGCGCTGATCTCGTGAAACAATGCGTCGGTGATCGAACGACTGTTTGTTCGGAGAAAGGAAAAATATGGAGAGGTAAAAAAGGAAAAAAAGGGATTTAAAAAAAGAGAAAAATAAAGGAAAGGGCAACGATAAAGGAAAGATGGAGGAATTTGTAAAAATTTGAGATACTCGGTAGAAATTTTTTCGTGAATACACAGTAACGAAACAGCTGCAGATGGCTTAGAGAACACTTGCCTGCGTTATATGGGACATTTTGAAATTTCGTCGATAGCGTTACAAGTCTCGATAGTCACGTGTAATAATTATAATGGTATATAGTCACGTATAAAATTATTATAAATGTATCTTAATTGTTACAACACACTGATCAATCGTATTTTTTCTTCCTCTAATATGCAACATCAATATATGTATATGTAATTAATATATTTGTGCACCACACATAAAAAAAGAAACACCAACCCTGTATTTTTAAAATCATTCGACACAACTAGACGAACTAGATGTAAACCAACACGATTAACTAACAGTTTAAGAATATAGCAATAAACGTTTTCCTTTATTTATCAGATTAATAAACAATACGTAGTAAACAATTTCATTTCAACTTCATTGGACAATTGAAACTACTTGTAGGGGAATTTAACACTAAAACTACTAAGGACTAAAGCACAGAATTTTCAATAGAGGTGTTAAAGTGGAAGAAATAGAATTTAAACCTTTAAAAATACACTAATTTTGCACCTATGATGTATATATAATATTTAAAAAAAATATACCTAAAAAAATTATGAATTGGTCATTTTGACCACTTCGGTAGTTCCAGTGTTAAAATATAAAATATTTAAAGCGAAATGCTCAACGTGATAACATCTATTGAATGGAACAAAAGTTCCATTTGATCACGTTCATAAAAAAAAAAAAAAAAAACACGAGCTAACGATCATACTTATCAAACGCATAATAAAATACATGCAACGTCTGCCAAATCACGATGAACTTCTCGAACTGTCCGACACGTAACAACACGCGAGTCTCGTGCCTCTAAAAACGAGCTAATAACTCCACGGCTTCATCCATCACCTACCCCAAGAAACCATCATCCACCCCTTTCTTCTAACCAAGCTGAGGGCTCACGAGCAACCTAACCTAAGCTAACGTTCCCTGATCACGCACCACGCCGTGTGTGTAACCCAACGTCAATCTCGTCGGTGTGTACACACGGCGTACTAACAAAGTGCTACCAAGGATAATCTCCACCCCCGTCGCGCAACAGAGAAAATCCTGCGAGGGTTGCGTCGGAGAAATTCACGCGACACGAGAATCGAGACCTATAATCGAGGATTTCGAGGGAGTAAGAGAGAAAGAGAGAAAGAGAGAGAGAGAGAGAGAGAGAGAGAGAGAGAAGGTGGTAAACGCGAATTCGAAGCGACGGTGGGAGAAAGAGGGCCAATCAAACCGTCATTTGTAATCAATTAAAAGCCAATAAACTCGGCGCTGATTGGACTGCAGGCACGAGTGCACACGGCGAAAACCGGGATAATAATAGCAGGTCATTAACAGCGGGTACAGGGTTTATTTCTATGGGAACGCGTCGCCGTCGAAACCAGCCGTCGATTCACCACCGTTCTCCACTCGCTCCTCCTCGTCGTCGTTTGCGCGCGATTTTCAAGTCGTAGCCAACGCGTATAGGGAGGAAAACAGGGGGGGAAGAATCTCGTCGCGGTCCCTCAGCGCGCGACGCTAGACGCGTGTAATCGGCGGCTTCTCTCCTCCTGTTTCTCGAGAGCCTCGTGACCTCGTCTCGATTCCTCCGAACGGAGACGGGTACGCGAGAGCGGTGAATCGATTAGAAAATAATCGTGGCGTAACGCAGGTGGATGGAAACACAACGGAAGAGAAAAAGAGAAGGAACGAAACTAGGAGAAGAAACAGAGAAGTTTCTCTTTTCTATGGTAGAAAAAAAAAAAAAAAAGAAAAACAACAAGTAGAAACGGAAGAAATATGAAAACGAACACAAGTGCTCGATGTTGTCTGTTTTTCTTGGAACGGGCCGTAGAAAGAATGACAGAGAAAAAAAGAAAAGGAGAAAGCAGGGAGAAAGAAGAAAAAAGGAAGGATGGAATAGGGGTGGTTAAGGGTATTCGGATTTCAATTATCGTAGGCCGGAAAGTTGGCGTGGGGTTCTCTCGTTAAAGCAACGAGCTTCGGCCGCGCCTCTTCTTCCTTTTTCTCTTCGCTCTCTTTTCGTCCAACTGGTAAAAGCCGCGCATCTCTCTTCCTCTCTCATTCCCTAGGTCTACGAAAGGTCGCACACCGCTCTCGTGCCGCTAATTGTCGGTAAGTAACGCGATCGAGTTTGGACAGCAGTTCTATGCGCTCGACACCCAACGCTCAATGACGAGGCCAAGTTTCTCAGAATTTGGTTTGGGATGTCGTCAGGTTTGAGTTTGATTGACGAGGTTGGTTGTCGAGGAGTGAATTTTTGTTCTCACTTCTTCCACTGGTTTATTTCTTGGCTTTTCTCGGTCGCTTCGTTTCGAACGTCGTAGGCGCGCTCAACGTCTGCTCAAAGGATCGAGAAGGTAAATATTTTTCGTTTTAATGTTCACTAGAATCCAGTTTTCTTAACTTTGGATATCGTATTATACTTCGTGCGGATATACGGAAGTGACAAATCCGAGTTGGCGGAAATACTAAACGTACAGGTGAGACAAAAAGTATGGACAAATTTTGTACAACTTTCTGCAAGAGTGGTCTTGTTCTTACGGAAAGTTTGGAATTTTTGCACTTATCAAATGTCATAGCACGACGTGGCTAATCAAAAGTCGCACTACTGGAGGGCTTGAATTTTGAAATCCCCGGGATATCTCAACCCGAAATATCTCAATTCAACCAGAAATATTCAAGTTGCAAGACAGTTTCGCGTTCCAAACCGATCCGATCTTCTCCAGAGATTGTTCTCGGGTTCTCTCATTCTCCCGATCGATCGGTAAGCGTCTTAACTTGCTCGTGGCGTATATACGATCCTGGCTAAAAATTTGGACAGAAATTATTTATTACGTGCCAAATTTCTCCGCAGTTCTTGTCCTTCGGCCAACTGACAAGCTTGCCTGCCAACAGAGGTGGGAGAGGGGACTTTGGAGGAGCCACCCTTAAACGCTGCAGGAAGCTGCATCGATTGCAGGCGGAGGCGTCATTGGCTATCGATTTCGAAATTTCAATAAAGCGCACCACCATCCCCTTTCGCGCGTTGTCTCCTTCTCGCCCATCTCCCCGGTCCTTCGTGTTTCTCCGTTTGGCCAGCGCGCACGCATCGCCGAAAGCACGCGCACATCGACGCGCAAACGCCACGTATGCATGTGTGTATGCACGTATGTACGTATGCACGCGAAGAGGAGAGAGGCAGTCTCTCCCGCGGGCGAGAATGAACACAGCGCCGCCATTTCGCGGCGCTGCTCGCGGCGGCGGGGTTAGAGAATCGCGGAGGGTGGCGTGGCCGTAGCGAGGATTTAATCGCCAAATTCAAAACTCCGCCACCCTTCTTCCTTCCTTCCTTCCTTCCTTCGCTCTCATGTTTATTCGCCACTTTTGCTCGTCTCTTTCTGTCTCTCTCTCTCTCTCTTTCTCTCTGTCTATGTTCTCCGCTTGTTTTACAACCCTCTTACGCGAATGCTTCTCGTTGTTACACGCCGCGGCACCTCAAGCGGAGTTTGATCGATAGTGGCTCGGTACTCGCGTCTTTTAAAACAGAGAAGAAGAAAGGAGTCGGCTATGTAATCATTAACGTTACAACTATTGACGATCAAAGCGACATTAAAGTAAAAAGAAAAAGAAAAAAATAGATGAACTTTGTAATATGCAAGCTTTCGTTCATACATTTCATAAAAAAATCATTTATATGTGTATTGCTTTTATAAAGTAATGAACAAAATTAGAAATTACAAAAGGTCATTTCGACGACCCTAGATAATGCTAGTGATAATTATAAAAGTTGTGATATTACACACCTTATGTGACTAATTTAGATGATTTGACGTCTACTTTGTCGTCACTAATACATTGTTTATTTAATAGGTAATCTCTTTCTTACCATCTTTTATGCAAAACACGTTGGAATATTCTAGAGATTATTATTGACATTAGAACTAAATGTTCCTATCAATTCGCAAGATTTTCGTATATCTCGTAGATTAGATCTACGACCCAAAGTTCTGACCAATAGTGTACAGAGTGGAAAAAAAACTTTGTTAAATTTCAAGATCAAAAAAATATTTATTTTCTTGCATTGCATTCTACATGTCACGAAGGTAAAATTTTTCCAAACAACCGAAAAATGGCAAAGAAGTTTCTTAATTATTTAGAACTACGAGCGCGTGCGTGCTAACAGCGACTTTATGGTTCTGGACATGTGTCTATTTTACGTAATTTTCGTATTTACATAATTTTCACTAACGTTTGATTTATCATAGTCGTAGGTATGAATTTAAATAATTAAATAACAAAATTAACTGTTAACATTATTCGAAATATAAACATTACATTCACGCGTCCAGAATCATAAAGTCGCTGTTAATACCCACGAGTTCGCAACGTTAAATGATTAAATAACATTTTTGCCATTTTTCAAAAGAACTGTTAGGCTGCGACCTATGGCTCTTTGGAAAAGTTTGAATAGGTGAACAGAATACAACGCAAGAAAAAAAGGAAACTTTTTGACCTTAAAATTCAAGATTCTGAAAATCAACGTCAACACGTATTTCCATCAAATCGAGGTGTAGAATTCATCTATGACAGCCACGGACAAACTTTTCTTTCCACCCTGTACATCGTAAATCCTCGCAGATAAGCGGAGGAGGAATTAATCGTATTGGAGAAGCTGCGAAAACTCCGAGCGAGGGGTTACAACATCAGGAATAATAACATTCGCAATGTAAAAATCTGAAACTCCAAAACGTTCAGCGTGCGAACTTTCAAAACTGTTTGTCCAACGCCTCGAAATCTCTTCGTCCTTGCGTTTCCACCCCCCTTTCATCCTTCGTCCGACGAATATCTGCGCCTGTGCCTCTCGTGGTGCGAGTTTACGTCAACCGATATAAGCTCGCGCGAGTTTATGCCGGTAATTCCGACAGTTTCGCCGTGAACCGAGCGACCCAGCTCGAGAGAGACAGAGAGAGAGAGAGAGAAGAGAAACGAGGAAAGAGGGTGCGAATGGTGCAGAACCAGAGGGGTGAGAACGCTCGAGAGAGAAGGAGAACACGTGGAGAAGAGAGACACTTATTTATATATATATATTTGCCTTAGGAATTTCAGAAGCGTCACTCACGTGAGAGAGAACGTAACTCCGTGGCTGTTTCGAAGGAAATTTAAGTTTCATGGGATCGAGGCGAGCGACTCGCCCGGGTCGAGGGCTCTCTGTGTAAACGGTCGTTCGTATGCACGCGAAACGAGCAGACGGATGTGCAACGCGACTGCACGCGCGAGGCGCGGCAGCCGAGTCTGGAGCGGACCGAGCTGGTTCCCGGTTATTAAAAATGAGTATCGTCTACCGTACGAGCGGCGAAAAAATTGCGTCTGTTCCTATTTGAATAATGTCTGTGTTCTGTGTCTGTCCCCGCGCGAGACTCCGAGGACATAACCAAACGAACGCGGGTCTTACGCGGCGAAGATGGGCAACCACGTTGGTGAATTAGGGGAGTTTTTATTGGGGCGGTTTGGTAGCCTTTTTTTGGGGGGCTACCTGCTCCGAAAGGTGAAGTTTGTAGAAATGAAGAAGCGAGTGGTAATTTGCTTTTGATCTTTCATTTGTATGATCGCGTACAATATAAAAAATATTACACGTCGACTTTGGAAATAGTTTTAGTAAAATAAATCTCTTGCGGTTTCTTAAACAATTGTCATAAAAATCCGTATGACGTAACCGGACACTTTAATCTACGACGATGGTTGAAAAAAAGGATTGAAACCATGCCACTTGCAGCTTCCGTAATTAATTATGAAAAATTCAGAAACTCGATGGCACCATCCTCGGTAACAACCGATCCTCGAATGTTAAAAATACCCGAATAATCCGTATTCGATTCAACAAGAGTCTCCTCAACACTCGCTCGCAACATCCACAGCTTCCCCACACGTCCCGTCAAACAGCTAAAAAACGAAGTTTGCTTCTTTCAAATACACCACTCGAACAAATCATACGTTCAACGTAAACGATTTCACTGACGCGTTAAGGTATCTAGGTTCACCCTCGTCGTGGAGCCTCTCGTTCACCCTTGTTCTCACGTCTGAGAGAGAGAGAGAGAGAGAGAGAGAGAGCAAACAGCACGCGTACTCGTGTAATTGAGGATCGGCCACTCGAGAGACACGGGCGGAGTGCGTTGGAACGAGAAGAGGAGAAAAAACGCGTTTCCGCGAGGACAAAAACACGTCGCGGAGTCGCGTCATCTTCGGCAGATAAATGTAATTAAAACGTCCCGTTACCACTGGCTTCCGTGAAGCTTTTCACGCTGCGTGCACCCTGCGTTTTCTCCCTCTCTTCTTTTTGCCTCCACTCTCCCCGCCACTTTCATCCCTCTTTCGCCACGTCGCTCAGCGTGTAACAAGTACCCCGGGTCTCTTTATCACCGGTGAATAATAAGAGCAGCGCTCCACGCGAAAATTAACGTTCCGCGGGTGAAATGCGATTGAAATTTTTATTGGCGACCGGTTTTCACAATTGCGTCCCTTACTGTCTCTTCTCTTCTCTTCTCTCCTCTTCCTCGTCCATCTTTTTTCAACCCTTCTCCTCCTTTTTCGTTTTTGTTTCTGTTCTTCTTCCCTTTACCTCCCATCCCCGTTGCGTCTCTCTATTTTTTTTTTTCTTTCCCTCGAATTGTTTCGTTGCGCGCTTTTCGTTCATCGCGATGTGCACCGAGGCGGCCTTCCACGCCACGCGCGTAATCGCACGCGAGAGAAAGAGAGAGAGAGAAAGAGAGAGAGAGGAGCACAGAGCCGACTACTCGGGGAAGCTCTGGCGTTTTGCGCGAGAGCTTCCGCGCGGCGTTTCGTTCGAACGCGTGCACGGAATGCCTTGTTGTTTAGCTGCGATCCGCCAGGCTGGATTTTTTAATTGTCGCCCGGTCTTATTCGGCGGCTTTCCCGAGGCTGCGCGATCGCTCTGTCAATTAACTTGGTGACGACGTGCCCACGTGTGTTAACGCGCTCGGTTCCAGGTGAATCACGCACGATGAGAGTCGAAAGTGAATATTCATTTCGCGAAAGTGTGACTCGTAAGATCGAGGTACATAACGTTTGTTGCATTTCGAACATTTAAAGACAGAGGTGCTCGCAAAAGTATTCAAACGTTTGTAGAAATTTTACGTTTTATCGATACATCACATGTATACATTTGCAAAAAGTTGGAACCTCTGTCTTATGTTTTTAGATTTGTTTCGTGACAATTGACGATGACAATATAATTTATACATTATTTAACACACGTAGCATACAATGCTAATATTTCAAATCATTCATAATATACATTTACAAAAATTTGAACATCTATCCTATATTTATAGATTTGTCTCGTGATAATCGACGATGTATATATTTCACAGACATTGCAAAAGTATTTAAACAATCAATTATTAATATGCTGCACGTTTCACATGAAACATTTCGAAATATTGTCAACACTGCGACGAATCATGACTATCGTGATTATATTAATCAAGTTCAAACCCAAAATTTATATGAAATACATGAAAAAATACCAAGACATTTCATACAAATATATACTTCACAGACGTGGCAAGAATACTTAAACAACTAATTGTACGTGTTGTACGATTCCTTTTTTTCATAAAGTTACTTTTCTCCTTTTTTACGAAAGTTCCTTTCAATCCATGTGTGCAAATATTTTCGCGATGCTTCTATCTCTTTGACAAAAGTACCATTATATACGCAACGTTCTCGTTCGTCAGAAGTTGCGTGGTGCAAAAAATAAAATTGCACGCGGGATCGGCGAACAAACGGCGCGCGGGGAAGATTTTCAATTTTCGGCGGATCGAAAGTGTTAAACAGCGATGAATAATCAAGCAGGCGTATTTTGTTAGCGTTTAAAAGACCAGACCCGTTGACGAAAGCAATTATTTGCGCGTAGCTGCCCGGCTGCATTGTGTCGAGAGCCGCTGCATCGATGTTTCGTTAACAGTATCCGTAGCGAACCGACACGAACGACCGCGAAACGTAATAACGAGACCGCGAGCGAACTAGTGTCCCTTTGCGGCCAGCTTTACTTTCCTGCCATTGTTCAGCTCATTGATGTCCTCTTCTGCAGTACACTCGTTTGATGTGTTAAACTCGCTGGTAAAGAAATTTTCCACGACTGTCGCGCGCGATCTTCAAAAAGGAATACTGTAATCCCACGATCACAATTGAGTTATCATTTCGTGTATTATTTCATTCATGTATCATTTGACTTATACTTGTATTATTTTACTATTTATTTCGTCGTGTCATTATTTTAGAGGTGAGAAAGACCATGTATTCTACACAGTGTAGTTTAGAATTGTAAATATGTCCTTATTTTAACCCCTTGCGCTGGCAACTGGTTGCGCGGACCATAACGAGTGACCGAACCGTATACAATAATTTAGTCGCTGTCTTTTTCTTTTGAACTCGTGTCGGTACGATATCACTCGATAGAAATTGTTAAGAAGTAATAAACTTGTCATTTGCGCTTTACCTGGGTTACATTTAAATATACTTAAACCGAGAAAATGTTGCAATTCGGGATAAAAAATTCTCGACGTGCGTGGCAAGAGATTAAGAATGAAAAAGACGAAATATGATGAACTTCTAATTATGACACGTATTGCTGTTTTACATCGTTTACGATCGTCATCCTAACTTTAAGGCTGAAAAAGTTTGACTAAAGAAATTTAGCGGTTTTTCTCAAATACTAAAAGAGAATGTCTATTGCATTTTTTGACAAATATGACCCCTTCTTCTTTTCAAAAAAAAGTAACAAGAACTATACAACTTTCTCGATCTTCCCCAAGAACTGATCTCTTGTTTCAGCGATCAAACGAACCTCTTCATCAAAGAAATGACAATGAAATAGCCAAAATTGGAGAAAGCCGCTGAAATTTATTGGTATTTTATACTGACCACGATCACTATCGGCTCGCCACCCTGATTTGAAGAGTGAACGAACTCAAAATACCACGTGCAATGTATCTTATGATTCCAAGTATGCATTAGATAAAGAATTCATTGTTGTTTTAGATTATCATTATTATTCAAATAATTCTAATTTTAATTATTCAAATTATTCTAATTTTAATTTGAAAAGAGAAAAATGTTTCTAGATATAGTGCAATTTAAAATTTTAAGCATAAAAGTGATTCGCGTATAAAAGAAATTCATTGTTTCACAGGATTGTACAAAGAGTTTGAGTTTCATCGTTCGTCCCAGCTATTCATTTATTTAATCGAGGATACTATTCGGAAATATTATCAAATTAATTTGCTATCGACATACTTCGATTATCAGCCGCTTTGACGTAATGAATATCTATAATCTTTGAAATATTTATAACGCGATATTTCATATGAAAATTCAAATTTCTCCCCCTGTTCATAAAGAACGAAGATTTGATCGTTCGTTATAAATATTCAATAATTATGTATGGAGATTAAAATTAGTTCACAGTTGAATATTGGTTCATTAATTTATCAAGTGTTTTTAATTGCATATCGAGTCGATCGGAAAACATAGTGATTAATATTAATACGATCATTGACAGTGTCATGAAAATGTTTCTTTTTAATCATTTACTTTCACGCGGGTAAACTGACGTGAACAGTTACTATACTAAAAGCAACGATCCAGTTCTCTAGGAGCACCTATCATAAGTTTCTTTACATCTGCAATCTTAGAAAAAGAGAAAAACATTGTGCACAATTCTCCAAATTTGCAAAACGATAAAGTAACAAAATCCAAATCATCGTACGTGCAGGAAGTCTACAAAATATTAGTGATATTTGAAATATCATATGTTACATTTAATTATAATTTAAAGCTTGATGCTCGCAACTTTATACTTTGAAAATAAAATTTAAAAATTTATACTTCAAAAATCGAAACCTCTTTAAAATACACGGTTACAAAATTCAAAGAAATACAATTCAGACGGAGGGATTACAATTCGGATGGAAATCAGTGTTCCTCTCCCCGCGTGTAAGCTGAAAATTCCGCTTGTTTCAATTAATTCTCGCTTCGCGGGCGAATCCCCGCTCTCGCAGATTGAAACAAGAACGACCGTGTTGTTTACAGTGTGCGGACTCGCCTTTTTAACGTTCGTAAATTTTTTCATCTGGTTGAAGGTTGGTCACGTCGCATTACGTAAACCAATGGCTTCGCTCGCTGACATATTTTACTCGATACGAAAGTTCGTGTCCGCGCTGGTGTGCATTTTACCTTCGTGTAAAACGTGGAATGTCAATGTTTTATCACGACGTATTTCCCGTTTAAGAGAGTGAAAGAGCCAGAGAACAAAACGGTGAATTATCCCAACGTTCGCCAATGGCGGCCGATACGAAATGTTATAGTTGTCGGGTAAAAGTAAAAATTATACCTCTTGCGTATAGGGAAATATCACAGAAAGAAAGAGAGAGAATTTCGTTAATGTAACTTTGGAAATTTAGAATTTCCATTGTTCCGGAATGAAAATAGACGATTAATATTCATCGAATTTTCTGCATTTAATTCAAACATGATACGAAAATATAAAACGTCTGTAATATCCAACGCACACAACAATTTCCTTCCAAGGTTCTACTTTGTAATTACACTACGAAATTACGTACAAATTCAAAAGTTCATTGAAAACGACCAAGAAACAATTAAAAAAAAGAAGAAAGTCGAAATTCCACGAATCCCTATATAATTTATCCTCTCGCAACGATGCCATTTTTTTAAATGATCAACCTGTACCGATAATTTAACAACTTCGACAATCGAAACCAGAATAGAGAAACAACCTCGAACCAGAATAGAGGAACGAACACGAGCGGCGAGAAGTAACAACAGCGTGTAGGAAGACCGCCATCGAGACGATGCGCAAGAATTTTACGACGGCCGAGCGGGAAATTCCGCGACGAAGAAACTGGAGGATCGCTTTTCCCTCGGAAAACCCGCCTTTTCCGTCAGCCGTATACTTCTCCTCCGTTAAATTATGCATCGTTTTAATTCGAGACGACCGAAACTTCCATTACTCGTTTCTCCGCGGCCGCGGCGTCGTGCAGGCATTACAACATGCCCAAAAAGAAGAACAGAGAGAGAGAGAGAGAGAGAGAGAGAGAGAGAGAGAGAGAGAGAGAAAGAAGGGAAGAGAAACGCGAAACGAGCGGTCGGTCGGTCGGATGCAAAACACCCGAGCTTCCGAGCACCGGCGCGACGCGCACCTGTAATTTAGAATTTACGATCGCCATAACTGGCGGCTGCCTCTGCTTTTGACAATGTGCTCCAAGACCGAGAGGACACCAACACCTCGTCCTCCGAGCGCAAGCGACCACCTATTTCTCGCCGGAAACTCACTACGCTCGCTACGCCCAGTCGTTTTAGTTATCGTCCGCGGCGTACGGTTTCTATTTGTGCGCAGCTGATTTTATTGATCAACGTGAGAGGGGCCGGGTGTGCGGTGCCTCCCTCAGCCCCCCCCCACCTCCTCCCTCCTCTTTTTAAACACTTTTTCCCGACGATTAAATATTTCTCCTCGAGATTTATTCGCATTTAGAGAATGTGTCGCGCGGAGGAGGCTGCGATTCTTGGACGAGAGCGTTGGGGGTTGGTTTTTGGCATTTTGGTTTAGGCAACTAGCTTCGGTGTGTTTTACTTCTGGCGGTTGTTGCAGAGAGTTGAAATGGATTTCACGAAGTGGCCGCCAAGATGTTCCTTTGTAACGTGTTGTTACAATGATTTTTTTGGCGATATTCATACTACGTGCACGTTGATTGAAAAGGATTGGGTTTGCGAAGGACAGAGTGGTTTTTGACAAAGTGTAAATTCAAATAATTAAGGAGCTATTTCAATATGTATTGCAATACTTGATAAACTATGCAGTATTCTGATCTGTTGTACAAACATATTTCTTTTTACCGTATAAAATCTTCTTACAGTTTTACATAACTGAATCGATAGTTAAGGAAATTTTGTGAGTAAGAAGAAACGAGTATCAATAAATGCTTTTATAATGAATGGTAATAAGTTTAATAATGAAACAAATGGAATTTTATATTTCACAGACTAATAACTCTTTATTCTCTGAAGTTCTAAATTCTACAGATTATAATTCGTCAAGAAATAGGATGGAAGTGAACTGATCGAACACACCGTCAAACGATATCAAACACACTTGGTGCAACAAGAGGTTGCAGGAGCTTAGTAATGAATTTGATGACAAAAAAAATGGAATTTTATATTTCACAGATTAATAATAGACTCTTTATTCTCTGACGTATTAAATTCTACAAATTATAACTTGTCAAGAAACAGGATGGAAATGAACTGATCAAACAATATCAAACACACTTGGTGCAACAAGAAGTTGCAGGAGCTTAATAATGAATTTGATGACAAAGAAAATGAAATTTTATATTTCATAAACTAATAATAGATTTTTTATTCTATGACGTATTAAATTCTACATATTATAATTCATCAAGAAACAGGATGGAAGTGAACTGATCAAACACACCGTCAAACGATATCAAACACACTTGGTGCAACAAGAGATTGCAGGAGCTTAATAATGAATTTGATGACAAAGAAAATGGAATTTTATATTTCACAGACTAATAATAGACTCTTTATTTTTCTGACGTGTTAAATTCTACATATTATAATTTATCAAGAAACAAGATGGAAATGAGCTGATCAAACAATATCAAACATACTTGCAACAACTGCAGGAGCCGAGAATAAATTGGCTATAAATTTCAGTTAATTATCAATTAGAGATTAAGATCACAGAGATTCATAGGAAAAAGAAACGATAAATTAATGTTGTATGATATTAGTTAGTACACGCGAGATGATAAGTTAGAATTCAGCAGGAGAAAGTAGAAAAAGAATTCGAACTAGCTACATGATGATTTTGTTATCGAAGCGAACGACAAACGAATGAATGTACACGGCGAGAAAGGAGGAAAAACAAGGCGAAGAGGCGACTAGTTGGTAAAATTTTGATCAGAGCACGCCATCGTCCGTGAAGCGACAGCCCAAGAGGATTTCATTAATCCTAAGATGCGTCATAAACCGATTTGCGTCTCGCGCGAAGCGAAATCGGAAAACGAAGTTTCCTTCGCCTCTCTCGGCCGACTATAACTGACTCTCTGTCAGGAAGCTCTGCTCGACTCTGCTTGTGTCCGTTAAACATCGTGAAACACCTATGGCGGAACACGGTTAACGCTCAAACACCTCGTGCATTTTCGTGGCTGAATAAGAAGAAAGAACCTGTCTATGCCAATAAAAATACGTGAGAGAAATTCCCCAATGATAAGCCTTGCTTCGAGAGGAGGAACTAGAATTTCCAATACTTAACTCGTGCCGGTTTTATACGTAATAAATGTTGTCAGAGCTAGTGGACACGCGAATGTCAACGTTTTACAAAATTCTTCTTCCAGTCAATTTGCATCGTCGAACTCTGTTCCTTCGAATAGCAACTGTGAGAAGGAAGTTGTTCCGTCTAGATTCTACGATCGTTTGAAATTTTAAAAAATTGACAAGTACGAGTGAAAAAGTAAAAGAATGTGATGCAATACTGTTATACTTTCATTAGATAGTAACTGGAACGATACTGAAACTATCGACGATTAAAGTCAGAGATGTTAAAGTAACAAAATCGTGAATCTTTAAAGTACACAAATCTTTTCAACACAAATATAAAATATAAAATAATGAAAATAATGAAAATAATGAAAATAATGAAAACAGTGTAAATATAAATGTAAAATCTTTTTGACACAACAAAGTACACGAGCTATTTTATTTAACGAAAAATCATTTAAATCCTGAAAGATACGCTGTTTCATTCATTTGCCAAAGAATTAGAAAAATTGATAGTGTTAAACTGATCAAACTAAAATCATTGATTTTTACTTTCTAAGCTGTCGATATTTTTATTTCCAGTTGAATCTAAATTTGATTATCCCGCGCAAACTATAAAATTCGTTAGTTGTGAAGTTCATGTGATTCGAACAACTGCGTTATATTTAAAATAATTCTCTAAAGGGGAGACGTTGACTGTTATACAATTTGATCGGTTCTTTCGAACTTGGTTACGTTCTCTTTCTCGTCGAACCAATATTCCACTACAGCGAATTAAATCCTCCTCCCCCCTGAGTATACCGGTCCAGTTGGACGACTATTAGCCATCAGCGAATTATCCGACAGCGATGAGAGGATTTTCTCGCGTCCCGCCAGCTGCACGAAATATTCGGCTGGAAATCTTGCTGAAATTTACATGAATTCCGTGGAAAGCGGATCGTACGGCAATAATAATCGGCCGCGGTTCGAATTTCCACGATTTCAACCCGCGCGTCTCTCGCCACCATTGAAGTTTCTTTGTGTTTCGTAAATCGTGTTCCACTGTATCTCTTAATATACGCGTCTTATGTTTTTGTGGATTTTACGTGTATACGTTCAAACTTCGAGCCGCTGATGAATTCGGAGTAACATTTTTTGGATTAGAAATGGAAATGTTATAGAAAATACAATATAATTTAAAGAGAAATATTTTAAATAAAAATAGAGAAGAAATGTTAATGATAGCGTTCAAAATGTGAACTTTACGTGATGAAACATTTATCAGTGTCCACTATAAAAATTATTAGGGAGTTTATTTTTGTACGTATGGACTAGTTCGATTGATTTGTCTATAAATAAGGGTGGAAATTTAAAAAAAAAAATTGTCTCGTCCAACAACGAAAGTTTTGGCCAATGATAGAGGTCTTTTTTGAATAGAAATGAAAATTTCCTTTTTATCAATGCGTGCAAGCAGAATGTCTACACAGATTATATTCCAAATTTAATATTCTCTGCTTTACAGAATAATTTCAAAAAAAAAGAAAAAAAATAATGAGTGAAAATTCTCGTTAAAAATATTTACTTCCATTCACGTTCGAAATTTACAAATATCGTTAATGGTATAATCTCGGTTTTATCAATTCCGTTATCCTATTTAGCTTTTACGAGGTGAACGGATAACACTATGGTCACCAATTTAGGAGAAATTGCGTGCTCCGGTGGAGAATACCGTGTATAATAATCGCAAAATCGTGTTTCACTACACACGCCGCACCATGGTACGTTTTACCAGCGATTCTGATATTATATGCACGCGTATGGTAAGAGTATAATGCAGACCTTTGACAGCTTAGCAATCAGGTTTTATTTCTAAACGGAACGTTAATGCCCGTGGCTCGTGCATATCGACGAATATACGCAAAGATACGCATACGATTTACTTTTCTGACAGGATAACGGAAGACTTCGAAATTAAATCGCGTCCAAACAATCAGAAACAAATTACGAGACAAAATTAGCTTCGTAGTCTGACGCTCGAATTTGCGAAATTAAATCACGAAGAAGAAAAATTAATTTCAGAGCCACGAATGGAAATTTGCAACGTTGTTTGCAGCTTTCAAAATTACATTTTGAAGAAGAAAAAAAAAAAAAAAAAAAAAAAAGAAAGAAGAAGTAGGAAGAAGAGTTGGCTCGAATGTCACGCACACGCTTCAAATTTTCACCGCGCGTGCGCGTTTGCAAGCAGGTTTCAGCGATTTTTCGCAAATTCTCAGAAGTTCTCCGATACGCAAAGATTTCACATTTTCGGTCGTCGATATTCGCCTATAGCCTCCTGTACATTTTCAAGAATAAAATTTCAAACCGGACCGATAATCCAAGAGCCAAGTGAACCGAAGAAACATCTGGCAAACAACGGATCCCTCGGAACCGCGATCTCCGCCGGATAATACGCGGATTCGTTTCCACACGTCGTTCCTAAAACGAACAAAATTATCGACCCGGTATTAGCCATAGAAATTTCGGTGGAAAATATGGTGGGTTGCTTCGCGCTGTTCGTCGCACACGCGCGCGTAACACTGGGTGAGGGCGGAGAGAACGAAAATCGCAGGAACGCGGCGCGCATTCTTCACGAGCGAAATACCCGATCGATCATCGGGCGGGCTGGCATCGGACATAATCTGATTATACTGACATCGGTGTGTAATAATACGTACGTACAGGAGTAATGGGCGCTAAACGAGAGGCGAAAGGGAGAAAGATACAAGTGAACAGGTGGGAAACGAATTCTCGATCAACTTTGAGCGTTCCATTAAACGGTATCCGCCGACGTTATTAACCATCAATATTTGCGAAATAGTTGACGCGAAATTTGAGATTCAAGCCTGGCCCCGATGCCCGCGCCGCGTTCCCCAGGCCAGATTGATTCTCTCTCCCCGCCGCCGACACTCTCCCACCCCTCCTCACCGCCCCAATGGTAATTTCCACGTTATCCAATCGAACCGGTGTTTCGGTGTATTGTTTTTCTCCCCCCTCTCCGCGCCTCGGAAAAAAAAAATCATACACTCGTCGTTGCACGCACGGGGGAGCTACGGTGTCCCGTAATTCGTACAGTTTGAAAGATATCGTAGATATGGTTGATTTGTATTTTGGAACGTCTATCGGTTCGACCGGGCCGTTTTATAAGCCGCGAGTTGGCTTTTATAATGTTGAATTTTATAATGGAAGAACACGTTTTATCTACCGGGACACGTTTAATCGCAATTGGCTATGGCTATACTGGACCTATACTGAGAACATTTCGCGAAATTTTCAGCGTACATTTTTCAGGAAAGTATATTGAAATAATCGAAACACTGAACCAATGTTATTTATCTATTCGTATTTCGTGTATTGAATTGTTAGTGCGCCATACTAAAAGTTTCACGGTAACTTTAAGATTTCAAATAAATTGTAGTATTTTACAATGCAAGTACATTCAATAGTGGTTGATTATTTAATAATCTAACGACATAGTAATTACATACGTCACTTTCTTTCCACCTAGAACGAGAACGTTCGAATCATCGAAAAACGATAAACAAACTTCAAGCATTCGTCGTCAATTTTTTTTTCCTTTTTTCTTTTTAGAACAAATTTCAGTATTTTCATTTTAATTAATCCGCCGCCGTTCTTTTGATATGCAGACGCAGACACGAATTTAATTAACTTTATATTTCGGTAAACGTTTTATCCCACGATATACGAGCGATTAAACGCGATTTTCTTAAAAGCGGGCGGGATTTTCCATTGTTCGGCTCGCAATTGGACAAAAACGCTGTTCGAAAAGCTCATAAAACGCTCAACGAAGGGCGGAGAGAGAGAGAGAGAGAGAGAGAGAGAGAGAGAGAGAGAGAAAAGAAAAAAGACAAGGAAGAAGAAAACAAGACACAGCGAAGATTAGAAGAACGAAAAAAGAAAGGATTATTCCGCGGAAGTTTGGAATTTAACTCCACCTTGTCGTTTCAGCCTTCGCGTTGCTTTCACGACGAGACACGCCAAGCCGGGTTTCTCGGCGTCCTTTCACTTTCACGGAGGAAGAAACAGCTGACAGGATCCAGAAAGCCAGCCTCGTCGATCACGTACCTCCGTGAGTAATATCCGGATCAAATGGCGATCACTCGCTCGTGAGATGACGATTCACGTATGCTAGATCGCCGATGAAGAAAAGCGGACTAAGATACTAACAGGAACTTCCGTCGAAAATACAGAAACTGGAACTAATACACTGTGTCATTTACGGACAGAACATTTTTTTCTTTTTTTCTTTTGACATTCGAGAATTTTTGAGAATTTACACGTTTATAATATGGAGCTAATCTCTTCCAAGGGAAAATTCGTCTTCGTCGATTAATTTTCCTCGAGTCGAATGTTTCTTTCAAAAAAAAAAAATAATTGACATGATGCAAAATGACAGCGTGGAGTATACGAACAAAAAGTTGATGGTAATTTTAAAAACAGTACTATAATTTCTATACCATATTTTTAAAATGTAAAGTAATATTAAAATTTTAATATTACATATTAAATGTAATATTAAAATTTTTCAAATATAGTACTATTTTAATATGATAATTTTTAAAATATGATAATTTTAAAAACAGAACCATAATATTATTGTTAATACTAAATCCACTCTTTCTAAAATTATTGTTCTCATTTTGAGCGACAACGAGAGTGTTCTAAAAATATTTCAAGCCTCGACGGAAGTGTTTCGTTTCTAACAAGAAACAATTCTCTATATTTAATATATATCGACTACGATCAGACAATTTACAACTAGATTCACATTCGGAATGAGAAGTCGACTTTTAACGAAAGAAACGTGGATCGCGTCTATAACTGAAAGCGTCAACCTAGCCAAACTAAAAGTAAAACTACCGATAAGAAAAACACTTTGATCAACTCCGTGGTGCGTGATAAAGCGACTGGCCGATTTTTATCAACGAAATCGAGTCTCTGGTCGAGGTAGGAAGAGACGCGGGTGAAGCACGGAGAATACGATGACCGGTCGCCTTTCTCGGCGAAAATCGGGACAATAATGCTAATTTATTCGCACACGCGTCCGTTGCTGGTGGATAGACCGAGGCAACGGTGCACGTGCAGCTGCAGCTAAATGCCTCCTCTCGTTGCTGTCGCGGGTAAGAGGCTCCGCGCATAGTATATTCAAACGAGGGAGACGATAATTCGAGCAGTGGCACCGCGAGCGTCGAACGGAACACGCAAAGCGAGACGTTTCACCTAACAAACAGACTTCTCGTCGAACGCGTACTTTCTCTTCTCTAACCCATACTTTATTTAAACGCACAATGTCTACACGTGTAAAATTGGAATAATTGAACAAGAATTTGAATAATTATTTGAATAATTTTAACCGCGAATGTTCACGACGTCCCTTTTGGGGATTACTTGTATTTGCGAGTAGGCAAAAGAAAAAAAAAAAAAAAAAAAAAAAAAAAAAAAAAAAAAAAATGAAATAAGAACGAAAATTTTGGAACAATTTGAAAATACTCTTCATATTGATGGTATAGTAAGATACCAGATATTGATACCAGGTATCTAGAAAAAAAAACAAGTTCAGTGTCCTCATAAAAAATTTTCATATCTTTTTCATTAATATAAATACAAATTACTATAATTATATTTTAATATATATATTTTTAAAAATTTCGTACGAAACTTAATCAGAACGCAGAAAATTATGATAGTTACAAACTGACGTTGAGCACGCAAAGCAAAAGAAAATAAAATATAATAAAGAAAACGAGATTAAACCGTAACTACCTTCGACCGAAAGAGTCGAACAATTTCTAGTTAATATTCGAAGGAGCAATAATTCGCTGGATGCGATTATTCAATTATTTACTCGAGGATCCTTCAACTTTGAAGCAACGTCGCTACTTATTTACGAACATTTGCTTCGGTCGCAAATCACCCTGTTAATATGGCATGATCAACGAGGTTAGCTGCAGCTAATCATGTTCTCTCAGCCTCTCTGGCCCGAATTTCTACCAAAGAAATTTCGACAAGAAATTTCAAACAAGTTTCCAAACGTTACGATAACTTTCGTTATTATTAGCATCAAGTACACATTGATCCAAATTTGGTTTGGTACAGAAAAAGGTTTTCCAAAATCAAAAGGTTTTCCAAAGAGTCGTCGAAGTTTCATCACCGCGAGAAACGTTTGGAAATTTTGGAACAAGCGATCGAAACACGCGATACACTTTAGAAGCAATTGCCGCGCAAGATCGAGAGATACAGCTTGGTTAAATTATTACGAATCTCGGTGCTACATACGAGAGCTCGAGTTCGAGTTTTAATCGGAGAGGAGTGAAATTTCTTTCGAGTGACGAGTGTTAAAACACACAAGTTAGTTAATGCGAGGAATTAAGAACCGGTTTCTCGAAATTAAGGCACTGGGATAACGTCCTCGAAGTATTGCACGTCCGCGTGCCCTACATAGATATAGACAGACACGAACGGACGTGTGACTTTGACATTTAAATCTCGATGCTGCCTTATTTTTTTTTTTTTTTTTAGCATAATGCATCGAAGGTTGTTTGGTCTATCTTTATAAAAACGTTACTTTAACTCGTGAAAGAGTATTTTGTAAATAAAAAATATTTATAATATAAGATATTTATACGACGACAAAGTAATTTTTTTCCAAATTGGGCAATCAGCATTTAATTATAAAAAATTTACAAAATATATATTATATATATCGACATTATAAAATTTTATACATATTTTATAAATTATATGATATATACATCAGTATTCAATTACAAAATTTTATAAATATATATTTTATAAATTATATGATATATATATATATATATATATATATATATATATATATATATCAGCATTCAATTATAAAATTTTATAAATATATGATATATAAATATATGTCATATAATTTTATTAATATATATTTTATAAATAATACGATATATAAATATATATCAGCATTCAATTACAAAATTTTACAAAATATTTGCTCGTGCGATATTTCGCTCTTAAAAAAATTAATCTCAGTTTCCACACCGATCGAGGATTATTTCGCAAATAAAAGACATTTACAAGAATCAACTTAAACGCAATTGTATGAACGAGGTCATTTTTCCAAATTTGGCAATCAACGTCCGATTCAAAATGTTCAAAATTTCTTCCTACAAAACCTCTCAGTACGATATTTTGTTGTTTAAAAATTAATCTCAATTCTTCTACACTGATCGAGGATTGTTCGTTTGTACTCATCTTTAGTAAACGCCACAAAATCGAAAACTTCGTAAATTCTTCCCGCGCGACAGTCGTAATTAGCATTATTCATGAGACACTTGAGTTACAGCCCTTGGAGCGTTCGAAGCATCTGCCGGCAGCGGCAGCAACAAGTGTTTGAAACAACAGTGGAATTGGTGTAATCAGGCAGGGGAAGGACAGGGTGAAATTTACTTTTGCCTAGCAGCATTTCAAAAGAACTCGCGACGACGAGTAACGAAAGATCGGTGTTCCTAATGGATACGTACCGATACGATTTCTAACGATACACACGTTAGTGGTATTCCATCGCTCGTTCGGGATTTCTCGCGAAGAAAGAAATTCGAACGTCTGCGAAAATTGATCGAGTCGCTGCGTTCTCGCCAGCTTCGCGCAGATTTCACGCTGCACTTTTCGAAATTTGCTTTTATATTAGTTTCTTTTCTTTTTAAGTGATACTGGGAATGTGCAAACTCGAATAATAAGTTTCTTTGGATGAAAGTCGGACCAAAAAACTGTGCCAATGGCCACAGTTTGAATGTTAATGTACTCGAGAAAGAAATCGTCGCTATTAAACTCGAAATAAAAAATAGCTTTTTCGCGTGTTTCCAGACTTTTCGCTCCCTTAAATTCCCAAACTCCCAAACTTAAATAAAAGATTTGTTTCGTCTATTGAATATTTTAATTTAAAGCATTCTTTCGATACCTGGCGCGTTCTCCGAATTTTTGTACCGTTCGATTGAGACAAACTTTGATTTTAATTTATCGTGAAGGTTTCGCGACGTGATGAAATGAATTTTGCATGAGTTCTGTTTGTTAACATATAGAACAAGTAATGAAAGTCTGATTACTAATGAAATTATCATGTTAATGATCATCGTTATACGCAGTAATTACCATTACAATTTCATGTGACATAAATACAACAAATTAATCCTTCGTTGAGTTTAGTGCATATATTCCACGACACGTGCAATAATGGTGAAGGCAATAAAATTATTATTTCGCCACTATAATATTTAGATTCGTTCAAGCTAGAAAGAAAGAAATGTCACTCGTTTGGGAACCATGTTAACCATACAAAAATTTTGATTATTGTCATGTAGTTATTTCACACAATTACTTTTATTCCGAAGATTTTATTACACTACACACATGCAAAGTATAAATATTTCATACAATTTTACTGCATGATCCATAGCCAATTCCGTAACAATTTTTCAACGAACAAAGTTGAAAACGAAACTCTTTGCAACAGGAATATTATAGAGAAACAACGTGTAAGCAACATGATTATAATAATTGGATAATAATTTTCATAATGGGATAATAAAATTTATAAGATAATAATTTTCATGACGTACGTTAATTTTCTTTGGCTTTAAAAAAAGATTACACAATTTGACCGAGGGAAAAAATCGCAAAGAAAGAAAGTATAGAGCAAACGAATATTAAAAAAAA
>NW_025109351.1:0-926 GCF_011392965.1 Frieseomelitta varia
GACCCGATAATTTTCTGTTACAATTATTCAACAGAATTTAGATTATAATATTGCCAAAAACCAACGGATGATAACTATATTGTAATTGATCATACGTCTAGAAAAAGATATTTATACACTCTCGTTCACAAGTCTTTCGAGACTTTTAAGAATTATTATTTCATTCGAAACGTTAAATTGTAAAAGATTCGACAATTTTATATCATAAATGTTCAATTTAGAATTTAGATTATAATATTATAATATAATTTAGATTATTGTCAAAAGCCAACGGATGATAACTATATTATTAATTGATTATACGATATTAAAAGATATTTATACACTCTGGTTCACAAGTCTTTCGAGACTTTTAAAAATTATCATTTCATTCAGAATATTAGATCGTAAATAATTTTACACCACGACCGTTTAATAGACCTTAGATTACAATATCGCAAAGACCGACGAATAACTCTTATTATAATTGACTGGATTGTTATTATCATTGAACGACTGTTGTTATAATTCTCTGGAAGGAAATGTTACGTTGAGACGAACGAACAGGTTGTTACATCGTTACATTGACTGTACGTGAGAGAAAATGCAACAGAACGTCGTCGAACGGACAGTGAAAATTTCCTTTTCTCCCGAAAATTTTTCTCGCGACGACCAAATAAGATACGAGAGCACGCGTATGCACGTGTGTAGGTTGCGGCGGAGAGAAGCGAAACGGCAGGTAAACGTGTCAGCAGTTTTCACGGTAACATAGATCCGAGAGTCGTGCGAACGGGACGCGTTGATCGAGCGCACAATACGCGCGGCCCGGCGCGAAAATCACAGCAAACGTGAACGAGCTTTCGCAAACGAACTGCTCGCTTTATTCCCCCATATTTTTCTTCTTTCTTTCATTTTGCTGTTATTTTCGCGCCGGGCCGCGCGTATTG
>NW_025109351.1:936-4766 GCF_011392965.1 Frieseomelitta varia
TTTTTTTTTTTTTTTTTTTTTTTTTTTTTGTCTGCTCAAACGGATACTCGTGCTCACCACCTCACGTGTATGCGTGTCCGTCTGTGCTTGTGTGTATGTGTGTGTGTGTCGGCCGCCTCGCGTCGCGTCGCGTAGCATAGCGATGGGCACGAGAGAGACCTCTCTTGTTTTCTCTCTCTTTCGGCGCAAAAAAAGAAAAAAAAAAAAGAAAGAAAAATGAAAAAGGAATCTCAAATGGCTTGGAACGTCGGCGGCTGTGTCGAAACGTGATGGCATGCAGCGAAATATACGACATGGTATCCCTGCAGCTCTCTATACCAACGATCTATACCAACATTGTCCTCTGTATCGTTACTCGGTTCAGCGGTTGATGCAGCTTCTACCACTACTTGGGAAGTTTCAACGGTTTCAGGACAGCTTCTCCACCGGACGGGCAAACCCATTCGAGACTCCGTGAGCAGAGTGAAAGATCCGACGCGTCCTTTGTTCATCGAAATGTCATCATTGAATCGTACTATCATCGATAGCCCATCGCTAGGCGCGTGTACACCTGCGTGTACGTGTGTATGCGTCAGTTTACAGATGTATGTGCGTGTGTGTGTGTGTGTGTGTGTGTGTATGAAATCGTACACAATATCAATTAACGTGCACAAGAACAATACTGCCACGAGATTGCGTGCAGGGCGGGTTCGTGCAGAGCCGCACGGAGCATTAACAGTGTGACAGACCTGGCTTTAACAGACACAACTTTAGCCCCAACGGCCATGTTCTCTTTACAGTAGATCGGCCCATACACTATGTGGTCCCATACGGGCGGATTATTCGCACGGTCCACAACGTCAATCTGTACCTCCACCATTCGCGACAAGGGCGGGAAGCCCTTGTCTTGGGCCATCGCTTCCAGCTTGTACATCTCACGCTACACCGGACCGCGTGTCACATAACAAACGGGAACAAAAAACAAATATGGCGTTAGTGTCAGTCGTAGCGACTCGCTTCAGTGATAATTTTTTTTTTTTTTATTTCTATTTTTATTTTTTTATTTTTTCTCGGGTCTCGGGAGGAGCACGCTCTGGCACGCGCGTGTCTATGTGTGTGTGTGCGCGCGTTCTCGCTCTCTCTCCCTCTTACGCGGTGGTCTCTGTCTCTGTCGTCTCTGTTTTATTGTTTTTTTTTTTTTTTTGCTTTTCTCTCTCTCTCTCTCTCCCGCGTTCTTTCAAATCTCTGCGGCCCCACACAGATGTGCGTCGTGCGCCATATTTTCGTGGCCGGCGTGTCCTTGGCGTAGGCCTTGCGTCCTGCTCTCCTGCATCCGCCCGATCATCATCATCTCTCTCCCCCTAGATTCTCCGTCCGCCTGCCGCCGGGTGGCCATGACAATCGTCTCACTCTCTCTCTCTCTCCCCCCCCCCCACTCCTCTCTCTCGCCGCCGACAAACGAAGGCCACTGAGAGACAGGTGGCGTGGTCGCCTCACTGAGATTAGCCAGCCGCTCGTTACCGCTCTATTTTATTGATTACACTTATTAGCGCGAGATTACATTCTAAGCAAAGCGGGACTAGCGCCAGCAGGAAGCTGAGCGTGCCGACGGCAAACGGAGGGCACGTTGGTACCATGTTCCAGCTGATGCCCAGCTTCTGCACCTGCACCGTTTTCTGTATCTGCGTACACATCATCGTGAAGAAGAAGAAGAAGAAGAACAAAGAAGATGAAGAATAAGAAGAATAAGAAGAAGAACAACAACAAATAATTCGGCAAGCTCGTGTGTATTTCCTCTCGCTACGTCCTCTCGCCTACCCCTATATATATATGCATATATATTATATATATATATATATGTATGTGCGGATCGTCGCGCTAAGGACAATCCGCCATCCGGTTTTCCGAACTCGTACACATCTATAGGGGATGTTTTCCGCTAAAGTCGCCCGGGGCCGATTCCCATCGATCGGCTCGTTCGTCGGAAATTTTCTAGAACATCGATTTTCATTAAGCTCTCTCGCGCTTGCTCTCACGGCGGTCGTCGATTTCCCGAACGAGGACGCCGATTTTTTTGGGGAAAATCGGCCCCGGCGAGTTTGGTAACAATTAACGTAAATTAAGGGATAGATAGTAGTGGTAATAGTATAGCAATGGTAGTAGTAGTAGTAGTAGTAGTTTGTAGTAACAGTAAGTAGTAAGTAGGTAGGTAGTAGTAGTAGTAGTAGTAGTAGTAGGAGTGTCCGACCAATCAACGATCTACCGCGCCGCGCTTAACCATACATGCTTCCTCTCCCTGTTTCAAAGTACGTCATGTACGTACGGGAAAATAAATAGGTTGTACACACGATGGCAGACAGAGAACGAACATTGGCGACGGGGAAAATGAAAATAACATTGAACGAAGGTGACACAATCTGAAGTTCTACTCTGACAAAAAAAAAAAAAAGTGGAAGAAGTCGCGTATGTAGGTAACAGTAACGCGTGGCGCACGTACTGACGAAGAAAAAAAAGAATTGGACGAAATCTCGGGAGAGAGAGAGAGAGAGAGAGAGAGAAAGAGAGAAAGAGAGTGAGAAAGAGAGACGTGAAAAAGAAACTCTGGAGAAAATATATATAAAAAATCAAAAAAATAAAAAAAAAAGAAAAGAAAGAAAGAAACTAGCGGGAGTTTAGCACTGCATGGCACGGCACGGCATGTCACGTGTCTTGTCTCGGTCATGTCGTGGCATACAAACCTGGCTTTCACCGACGTCACTACAGTACCCACTGTGACATTTTCTTTGATGTGAATGGGGCCGTATACATTCGCATCCCACACAGGTGGTTTATTGTTTCTGTCTACGACGTCTAACTCAACGTCCACGTCTGCGTGCAACACTTGCGTCCCTCTGTCGGAGGCCCGTACTCGCAGGCGATAGCTGTCACGCTAGTGGCAAAACATTGGGCCGTCAACTCACAGGACATTTTTTTTTTTTTTTGGGATTGTTGTTGGCGAAATTTTGTTTTTTTTTTTTTTTTTTTTTTTTTTGGTTCATTTTCTGCGTTTACTTTTTTCCTTGCATTTTTTTTTTTTTTTTCTTTCAGCTGTTTTTGTTTCTTTGTCTGTTCTTTTTTTTTTTTTATACGTACACGTATGTATAATATGGCTTTTCAATTTAGGCGATTTACGAGAGATAAAGTCACTCGGTTCACGCGGCCGTCGAAGACGACCCGAAAGAAGGGTATCTCTTAATCGTAAAACGAAACGGAAGAGATAGAAGAAAGTGAAGGACCATGTAGTCTCGAGAGAATCCGTCTTTTTTACGTGTTTCGTTCCAGACCTCTTTTTTTTTTTCTCTTTTATCAAATAACCCGTTTTACAGAGTTATCCCTCCACGCGTCTGCCAATCTGCGCGACTCACCTGAAAATTTCTAGCATTATCGGATCAGTTCACAGGGTAACGCTGTGACGATCTCGCATTAATTTTCACGATTAGTCTCTAGGAAGGAATCTTATAAAAGGATACTTACCTAATCGCTGTCGCCACACAGGCGACGATTACTACAAGTGTCTGTAATTTTTTACTTTTCCGCAATTTTACGCTCTTTCGTTTACGCCCACAACTTTTTTCGAATGTTCGCTCTTTAGTAGTTACTTTGACGAACAGTGAAACTCGAGAATTCGAAACTACACACGTGCCGGTAACGTTCTTTCTCTTTTCTTTCTAAATTTGTTGATCAATCAACGAGTGACTGAATAAATTCTCGCGATTCTCAGAAATTTTCCTCTGTAGATCGAGAATACAATACATATAATTCTGTTGATTGATTTAGAAAAGAAAAAAAAAAAAAAAAAAAAAAAAAAAAAA
>NW_025109352.1:0-4772 GCF_011392965.1 Frieseomelitta varia
CTGAAACACAGATATTTGAAAATATCGAAGAAAAAAAAATAAATGGGAAAGAAAGAAAAATCACAAACAGGACGAAGAAGTAGAAGAAGGAGAAAAGGAAAAAAAATGGCAAAGAAACCAGAGTAGAGGAGGAGCCGTAACGAGAGAAAGGGTGTCTAAAGAATAATGTCAGAAGGGACCGGATACGAGTCCGGTGGACTCTTATTATTGCGTTTGCGTGCACGTAAGCCCGATCTTAGAGCGAAATCGCCAGCATACACACATCTCTCTACATCTGTCACGGGCACAAAGAATTTGAAACGAAAAGGACTGCCCTTTGCGCGCTCGTTTTTCTTCGTTCGTGCAATTAAAAACTCACGGTTAACACTGAGAACCGGAAGCGATCCAGATGGAACCGAATATCTGCGCTCTCCTCCCGTTCGTTTTAGAATTCTTCTTTCCTTTAGCCGAAATCTCAACACAGAACTCAAATATTAGATCCTGTACTTTAGTCAACGATATTTATCATTAATAATAAAATGTTTTGAAAACTGAATTGACATTCGAAGCGGCGTTACATTTAAATTTAATTTTCCATAATTTTCTTCGTTCTTCGGTAGTTCGGTACGATTTTTTGGCTAGGTTTTATAATTCCTTAGCCATAGTTCATTTCCATTTTCAGTTGTTTTTCAGTACAATACTCCATTTATACTATACTATTATATATATATATATATTTTTTTTTTTTTTTTTACTGTACTACTACAATATATATATATATATTTATACTATATTTAGATTGTTATTTCCTCGAACTGAAGATCCAACTGGAAGATGATGTCACAGACTTATGCAAATGTGCTAAAATTTTCCTTAACCTCTTACATGCATCCGAATTAGCTGTAATAATCACTAATTTAATTCACCACAGCCAGTTGAATATGAATTTATGCAAACTCGTGTTCTTTTTCATTTTTTTTTTTTTTAAACATATCCTTTGGTCACAAGGAGATTTCATCATTGAAATCTTTTTTTCTTTTTTACTGTTTCTCTCCTTCACTGGCGAGTTTGAATTCCTTTTAATTACCTAATTAACGAGAGCGTTCCTAAAAACTGATTTCATATTATTAAATTTAATTCTCTTTTGTGCGCGCTGTATCATTTTATTCACGCGCGACTTCATTATCGCGAAAATTTTCACCTGTTTTAGTAATCTCCAGCGGTCCCTGTGTTCAAATTCTAGAAATTCTTTGTCGGCGCTTACACACGGGGCTTACAAACGACGAATTACGCGAACGAGTTTTAACAAGTTGTAAAATACTTTCACGTTTCCATGATAGTTTGAATTTAATAATTGAATTATTCGGCCTTGCTCAACTGAAACAATGTGTGGAACAGGGTTTAATATAATTGCGTTAAATTACATTTTAAATGTATTCGTATTTCAATAACAGTAAATTACATTGAAATTCTTATTATTATTTCCTGTGCTCTTCTCGTATATCAATGGTGCAAAAAAAATATATATATATATACAGTGAGCAACGAAAGTATTCGAACGGTATGATAGAAAATAATTAATTATACAAAAATTGTCTAATAAATTGCAATTTATTGAAACAAATTGTTTTTATACTATTGCATATACATTTGCCAAATATATGCAAAGTTAGGGAAAAATTAAACCATAAGTATTTATTTATTTGTTTCAATCAATATACATATATACATAATAGTATATAATAATTAATATTATAATAATATATAATAATTAATATATATATATATATATATATATATATACACATATATATTAATAACTCTAGAATTCACTGAACACCCATAAAATAAATCTTAACTTTAGTTTCACGTTTTACTATAAAGTAGAGAGTGATAAAATAATTCTGTACGATACTCCTCTGCATCCTCTGGTCTTCATTGACAATCTACAGTGCAAAATTTCTAATCTCGAACTTGATGTTTTACAAAATAAAATCCATATGAAAATTCATATTTTTTCCTCGAGGAGTCCTTCAGACTAAAGACCAGTCGCAGTCGCTAACCCAATGCAACGAGCCTAAAACAAAGACAACACACGTGCATAATTGCCTTCAAGAATAAATTATACTCGATTGACCAATTAAATGTCCCTCGCGTTGCACGCGTAATTGCAGGGGAAGATCACGTTTTTTAAATTTATTCGCTGGTACTCTCGAACGAGGCTTAGGAGAGAAACACTCGGAGATGGGAGCTTCACGACGAAACGCGGGCATCTGTTCGTTGGCCACCTGTCGGCAGGTGCAAAACGTACAGCCCGTTACCTTCGACTCCGGTATCAATTGGCCCTTTTTGTTTCTGCTGCCGCCACCGGCCGTTCTCGATTTTACTACGTAGTACACCCGTGCGTACGACACGCGTACGCCCGCTCTCTCTCTCTCTCTCTCTCTTTCTCCTCCGGATGTTATCGACTCGTTCACAAACCTGTGGTGGTCCCCACTCCCCCTTCGAGTAAGACACTTTAAACTGCGGCCGTGTAAACAGGAAGTATCTTCCCCTCTTTCCCTCTTTCGTCTCTCCCTTTCGCCGACGCAGGTTACCAATAATTCTTCGGCAACACCTGCGCGCAGGGTTGAAACCTCCCTCTTCTTCTCGAGCCTGGCCCAATTTTTTCGCTGCCTTCTTCTCGTCTCGATCTTCTGGCGCTCCTATCGAACGAACTTACTTAAGCCTCTGTTACAATTGGATTCTCTGAAGTTATAGACTGACCTCTCCTGCGCTGGTAACTGGTTTTTCGCGGACCGTAACGAGTGACCAGACCGACAATTCTTTTTTTTTTTTTTTTTTTTTTTTTTTTTTTTTTTTTCGAATTCGTCGGGTCATATCACTGGATAGAAATTACCAACAAGTAATAAATTTATCATTTGCTTTGCCTGGTGATATTTCAATGTAAAACTGAGGAAATATTGTAACGTGTAATAGTTTTTAGAAATATTATAACATAAAATATTATAACATGTAATAGTTTTTATTTTATAATAGTGGCTATTATTTTTATGTTGATAATGTAGAGTGCTTGGTTCTCCAAAATGGCGGTCAATTAAAGTCGATGGGTAATTAGCACGATGATTGTCCGTGTGTGCATCTACGCGATGTAGGAATTATTTAGCGAGTATTGATTTAGAATGGGTAGAATGGGTATTGATCTCAATGAAACCCGCACTGGGGCAAAAATAACTGCGACCTCTGCTTCGAAAATGATTTTCTAAATCTTCGACCGACCGTCACACCGACGTTGCTCCGTTGAATTTACTAGCGATGATTTTTATTTTATTTGTTTATTTTTCAGTGTCAATTTTGTAATGGTAAAATTATTCGATTGAATAACGCCGCGGTGTTTTTTGTTTCAGGCCGCGATACTTCAGCAGACTGCCGAATACATATACCAGCTGGAACAAGAGAAAACCCAACTGCTGTCGCAGAACTGTCAATTGAAACGACTGGTGAATCAACACGAGGGTGGCGATGTTCCGATTAAGAAACGCAAACCGGACAATCAAGGTGAGAAAATCGTCTTATATCATCTTAGGCTCGATAAAGTTATAATTATATTGTGGAATTTACATTTAACGAAGAAATGTGATTTACCAACTTTGCCAAACGAGTAGTTCAATTTTTTACGAATCGACAAGGAAAGAATATTCCCTTTCGCAGAATAGAAACGTCACTCAACATCGGATATTAAAAAAAAAAAAAAAAATCGCGAAACAAATATTTTTACGACCATAAAATCAACACGTCTCGTTCGTACAATTGGAGAAGAAAAGACGCAATCTGACGAACGATCGCTAATTTACCGGCGTTCATTGGAATAACTTACTTTATGATGATACTGACTCATCGCGAAGATTCGTCGTGGAATTTTTTTTTAATTTGTCGGCCGAAAGTGCCGCGGGAGATTAATATAGGGAGGAGTCGTTCGTCATTTTCGCGGGAGTAATTACATTACAGGCTCTGCCGGATATTCTATTCCGTTCGCAAGGGGGGTAGAAAGTCGCAATTCGATCGATGGAATCGAAATTTCGTTTACTTTCCTTTGACTCTCTCGCGGCCGCGATTAAATTTTCAGTCTCACGCGTTCGACGAAATTGGATGAAAATTGCTCACGACTGGGCTAATTTATCACCGTCTGGACGTAATGTACATTTTATATATTCAGCATAAATACGCAAGTTTCACATCCGTGACTTTTATTATTTTATTCTTACACTTTTGTTTTCAAATTCAGAAGATCGTTCTCTTAATTGTCTTCCCTTTCTTTTTTATTTAGTTTCAATTCATCTCGTCGCGCCAATGTAGAAATTAACCCAAGCGTGTGTTCTGTACTATTAACGACCGGCTAATGGATCATTCGATGGAATTTGTTCGTTTCAGGAGGTGTCGTGGTCAGTTTACCCATGCACGTTAGCGAAAGCGGTGACGAAGGATTGGGCAGCATGTCCCCCGAACCATTGTCGGTAATAACGGTGACCACAGAGGGACATTCCGTGGTTAACAGCGAGGTGGTGGAGCTTAGACGACAGTTGGAAAGGGAGCGTCACGCGAGGTTGCATCTAGAGAAGCAGATGAGAGCTATACAGAGTCAACTGTATCCGGAGAGATTCAGGGACAATCAGCTGATCACTTATCAGCCTCACGAGGTAAAAATCGTCGAGATAACATTGCAACTTTTTAAACCTCTCGGAATCCCGTTTCAAAAAAAAAAAAAAAAAAAAAAAAAAATAAAAGTTAAAAAA
>NW_025109353.1:0-2126 GCF_011392965.1 Frieseomelitta varia
AAATAAATTCCTCCTTTTTTTTTTTTTTTTTCTTTTTGACGAAGTTACGTCATTTGAAATTATCATTGTCGTTATTGCTATAGTCACGCTCTTTATTGTATCGTAAATATTCTCAATATAGGAAATAGTGGGATTATTACGCGGAACGTTTGCGGTTCGCTATAATTGGACTTTAATGCAACAACCGAAGGCTCGACATAAAAGAAATGTCAATCTTTTGTCGTGAGCGATAGGGGCGTGGCCAGTGGTTGAATTATGTTCGAATGACGTTCATCGCGTGTGTCACGAATTTACGAACGACACGATGGCGATTTATCAATGCTCGGGCGTGACGTTGCAGTACAATCGTACAGTTGCCATTTCGGAGAAGAACGAATTCAAGCTAAAGACTTTGCTTTCCCATCAAATTTTATCTGAGTTGCATTCGTGAAAGTTTCATTTTTGTTACAAACTCGCGGACTGAAACATTTGTATTTGTACATGGTGAATGTAAATTAAGAGAAACGTGGAAGAAATCAGCACAGAGATTTAAATTGAAGAAAAAAATCGAAATTCGTCAAATATATCTTCCTAAGGACCTAATAATAATAATCTTGGTAATTTATAACATCGTTACTGTATATTTTAAATTATTTTATTATTTATGGCCTCACGTGTGACAATTATTCAATTTGTCTCATTTATTTCTTCACCGTTATCTCAAATTATATGTACAAATTTTGCAATTGTTTGGAAAATATTAATTTATAAACAGTAATATAAAATAATAATATTAATATTAATAATAAAATATTAATAATATTAATATTAATAATAAAATATTAATAATATTAATATTAATAATAAAATATTAATATATAAACAATAATTTATGTTATTGTTATTTAATATATTAAACATAGATATTTATGTTATTGTTATTTAATATATTAAATATATTAAATTATATATATATTAATATATTAAATATATTAAATTATATATATTAATATATTAAATATATTAAATATATTAAATACATTAAATTATATATATATTAATATATTATTTAATATATTAAACATAGATATAAGTACTTGAGGAATCAACGTCACATCCATTGCATTATCAATTCTCTATTATATCAATTAACTATTTCGATCTCACGATATCTTGTGGCACAAATAGTAGAAGAGTTTCCAAAGTTCACGGTACAAAACTAAACTGCAAACTAATCATCTGTGTCGAGGAAATCTCCAACTAAATCAAACGAAACTTTGTACTTTAAATTATTTTAATTTTCCCACGTGAAAAAATATTCCACGTTTAAACGAAAGCGAGACCCGTTATTGTCGATCGTTTTCAAACTACGACGAAAGAAGAATTGAATTTCGACGAAATAAAACACGTTGACCGGATTGGGGATTTTTATCACCGATCAAGCTGTAACTTTCGCCGTTTGGGAAGCTGGAGGAACGTTCTTCGATCCGCTCGACGGACACTAAAATCCTATTACCGAGGGAGCCGAGCCGCGAAAGAGCTCTCGTCACGGAGATAAGAAAACAGTAGCGTTTCGAACAACAACACTGGTTTTGATCGTGGCCGTTTCCATAGGTCACGAACTTCTCGTCTCGTCTCGAGCATGTGTTCGATCTGAACGGGGTCTGTAATTAAATTCGATTCGGTTTTCGATGAAGTCACGTGTGCGTGGATCGTGCCATTTCCAGGTGTATCGTAATTATAACAGTAGAAGAAAAAGAAGAAAAAAAAACATTTCTTGATTAATTTTGTGAGACGTGTTGCAGTTCATTGGGAGATTGTATGATATATAATGTGGCAAAATTGTTTGTTATAATATTTTTTGAAATATAATACTTTATTTATATTTTATAGTAATATATTTATATTTATATTTTATAGTAATTATATTTTTTATATATTATATTTTAATTTAATTATATTTTAATATATTTATATTTTATAGTAATTATATTTTTTATAGTAATATATTTATATTTATATTTTATGGTAATTATATTTTTTATAGTAATATATTTATATTTATATTTTATAGTAATTATATTTTTCTGAAATATAATACTGTATACAGTACTGTATAATACTGTAATGATACATGATATTTAATA
>NW_025109353.1:2338-4787 GCF_011392965.1 Frieseomelitta varia
TTATAATATTGTAATGATATATGATATTTAATATTTATTATGATATATAAATAGACGATGGTATATTAAAATTTTTTGAAACATAACACTATTTATATTTTTATATTTTTATAGTAATTATATTTTTCTGAAATATAATACTCTATACAGTACAGTATAATATTGTAATGATATATGATATTTAATGTTTATTATGATATATAAATAGACGATATAATAAAATGTGTCACACAGTATTATTATATATTATATTCCATACTGTAATATTTATTTAAATATTCTAACATATTAAATATGAAATAAATACTTTAACATATTATAAATGTGAAATAAATATTTTAATATATTAAATTTGAAATAAATGTTTTGACATATAAATATTTTAACATATGAAATGTTGTACATCATAACATTGTTATATAATGTGCTAATAACAATTGAAAAAACCACTTCAACGAAATTATGTATATTTCGTCAAAGTTATATAATATATGTACATCAATCGAAATTATATTTCAAAATATATTATCACAATACTGTGGTGTTTTAACACTTTATAGTATTCCAGTATTATAATATTCATCATAATTATATGTATTCAATAAAAATTTTCCACTTTTCTTTTCTCAACGAAGAATTCTATATTTTCGTGAGCATGATCTAAGTGTTATTGAAATTTATGTGAGAATAAGAGTTGATCAGAGTTTTGAGAACAAGTTTGCCAACTTTCAGAGAAGGAAAATTCAAAAATTCGTGTTGAATATCACTGGCTCAAAGGTTTCAGTCAAACACGAACAATTAAACCTAACCTAAAAACATTAAAATCTTTTATTGTTGTATTTGTTCGAAATAGATGGAGAAACAGAATTGACGATTTCAATTGAATCCTCTTGCACGAAAGAATTTTGAAAATGCTTTTGAAAATCGCTTTTAATCGAGAACCATTTGGCAAATAAATTTACCAATTCACTTTATAATGTAAACTCGACACTTTATAAACGTAACAAACGAATATGACAATTTAATTTGATAATAATTTAATTATATATGTAATAATTATATAATTATACAATTTAATTTATCTAGACCACCAATTATATAATTTAATTTAATTTATCTAGAACCACCAAAAGATGATTGGTCAAAATGACCAATTTAAAATTTTTTGCGGGCTTACAATATCTGCAATTTAAAGATCAACTATGTACAATAATTTTTCCAAAATACACGAATAAAATTTCCTTGCATTCTAATTTCTTCGATTCAATATTTATTATTAATTTAATCCTTAATTCCAGTGTTAATAACGCGATATATATATACACAATTTATTTAAATTTCTCGATCGTTCGAAATTCTTTTCATCGCGCAGCGACGCAATTTGGCGAGTCAGAGTCAGTCCATCGAAAGTTCCCTCGACGAGAAATCAAAGAAAAAAAAAAAAAAAAAACCTTTGAATGTCATTCGAGTCGTTAACGTATGTATGTATGTATGAACACGTTCGAATCGCACGTAACAACATTTTCTCAGGCTAACTTGGCACAAACGTGCGCCGCGGTTTCGAAAACGAGCCCCGTCGAAACAATGCGCGATCGTTCGTTTATAACGTCGTTCGTTCGGCCGTCTATTTCTGGATTTGGCCAGGACAAATATCTGTTCGGGTCAATAACCGAACCGTGGAACCATTCTGGTCCGGCAGGGGACACACTCTGGCTGCCTCCAGAAGTATCGAAATCGATACGGCCGGCTGCATTTCTGCTGGATGAATCGGCACGGATGACTCCCTTTATTTTTGCGAAACGAAACGAGCTGCAACGAATCGGGAAAAGGATCCCGCCGGATTATGTTTTACGAGTATTAAATTCGAGCGCCGGACGCGGCTCCTCTTTCGTTTCTCATCTTTCTTCTTCCCCGTTTCTTTCCTTTCGTGTAAAATTGTCGACGACGAAGGGAAAAACGAAGGTACTCGAAGGAAGAGATATTACTCGTAGCTGTTGGTTCTCTTCTAATTCGCGCGGAAGTATGACGATTGGAAACGTTAGCTTTGGACAATTTTCCAATAGCTCCCAGTTCTCAGTAATTCACGACGACAGAGTAAGTTTGGAAAATTTTTTTCATCCAGTTTGTACGATTATTTATTCTGTTTTTGTAATTGACGAATGATAATGGTGGATAATTTTGTGAAAAATAGTAGTTAACAAACTTGGTTTCAGTTTTTTCTTCTCAAAAGAGTTCCTGTTCATGTCTGTTTGCTTGAAAAATATTTGCATTCATGAATAATAACATTATAATATAAAAATAAACAATTGGACAATTACAGCACTAATTTAACATTGTGCAAATTATTATATAATTATTTAATAGTATGATTGTCCAGTATGCGTAATTATACGTTAAGTGTCATATTAAATATTACGACTTGTTATTTAATAAATGTTGGACAATTGCA
>NW_025109354.1:0-4791 GCF_011392965.1 Frieseomelitta varia
ATTATTAATAATTAATAATTTTATAATAAAATGAATTATTTATGAATTTTCAATAATTTTAATAATTAGATTATTAAATATTATAAAAAATTCAACAAAAATAATTAGAATTTTTCTATATTATTCAATTTCATCTTTATCATCTATTTGTATTTTTTTAAATTATTAATAATTATTTTAATTTATTTTCTAATATTAATTTGAAAATTTTAATTTAAAATTTTTTACATTAATATTATTTATAAAAATAAGAAATAAGATTTCCATTTCATAATTGAATAATTTTTTGTTATGAAAAATCGGAAGCCATCCTAAACAGCCTAGGCAAGGATTATAATAAATAAATAAATTAATGAAAATATATTGTCCTTGTTTTCCATGCAGCAGACAATTTTATAAAAAATTAAAGTTAAAATATCTTCTGAACTAATAATTTTTCGATATATGCAGGTTAATACTTCTATATTCGAATGACCACGTTATCTAAGAGTACGTATAACGTATACACAAAACTCTAAATATGAATCGAAGTATATTTTCTATATAGTTGTAAAATCTTTGAACAGTCTGAACGAATCTCGCTCACATACGCTTTTCACCTTTTCCAGGGGACCGAACTATTTCGTGAAATCAATTTGCAGACAATGCGCGCACCGTCCTTGCCACGATTAAATACTATTCATAGAGACCTATTAAGCTGATTATGGTCACCGCTTCGCAGTGGTCACCGCTTTTACGCAAGTAGAAAAAGATCAGAGCGTATCGGAGGACCCCTTAAACTTAGTCGAATCTACCACTTAACCTTAACGCAAAAACTTAAATTAATTCGTCAAACACGAAGCAATAAAGATCCGCTGTTGCTACGGCTACAATTAGACGTTTAATAGGTCGAG
Organism: Frieseomelitta varia; assembly: GCF_011392965.1. Lineage (NCBI taxonomy): Eukaryota > Metazoa > Arthropoda > Insecta > Hymenoptera > Apidae > Frieseomelitta > Frieseomelitta varia. The sequence goes on from NW_025109354.1 coordinate 894, forward strand.
TTTCAACTGCAAACGATCGACACGTTTCAATCTAGCTCGAACGACGATGACGACGCGAGGTATAAAACGAGGCCGTTTCGAATTTAGTCCAGTATATTCATCTCGCAACTGAAACGATTTAAAAAAAAAAGAGAGAGAGAGAGAGAGAGAAATACAATTTCTTTTTCCTTTTTGGCACGAAATCGAGATGCACGTCACAGAGAAAAATCGCGTCGAGTGAAATTTTTCTTCTCTGGCACATGCGCGGTACGTACACACGCGATATCGTGAAACCGATCGCTCGCGATCGGCGCAACGATCAGTGGAACAACTTTCACCCGGCGTCACCGGGTGTAATTCACAGATCACGAACGAGCGTTGCATTAGCCGTGGGCAAGGCTGCTCCAAGGCTGTCCGGGATTGTGTGTCACTCGCAGTTTCGCAATCGAGTTCAGATGAAAACACACAAGTCTCTGATCTCGCGTATTTTGCTTATCGCGATCGACGTATACCGCCACTTTCACGCACGAGGTGATCAGCGCGCGTGATCTTGGCTCGTAAAGTGATCGTAATATCAACGAGATGATCGTAAATCGCTGAATCGGTGTCGTTTGTGAATCTATCGGATTTTGATTGATTTTATTTGTCATGGTGAATATCCTTTTGGATTTTGAACGATGAAAATTGGAGTAATTTTGACAAATAATAAAGAATATTATAAAACGATATGGTCAGAAATCACTGGCAAGTGCTAATACTGAAAACAATTTACCAATTATATTTTTCAAAAATGAAAGTATCATTTCTTACATCGGCTGTCACGTTGATGCCCTACAAAATCTAAAATATATAAGAAGTAATATTCATAATTTACGTTCATCCTTTGTCTTAAACTTCTCAATTCAAAAACTAATTTTAAACTAAATTTATGTCAAAGTGTCCAGTAGGAAATGAGAAGAGACCTAAAGATTAAAGATCAGATGATCATTCGCGAGTTAACAGAGACACGATAAATCGAAGTTAAAGGGAAAGGAATTTTTTTAGAAAATCAAGAGTTAAAATGCGTTGAAATAAAATTTTGGTTAGCGTATTAATTGAATCTATAAATATGAACGAAATGAATCCGCAGCCGATGTAAAAAAAAAAAAAAAAAAAAAAAAAAAAAAAAAAAAAAAAAAAAAAAAAAAAAAAAAACGTGTACGCGATCTGTTCGACATCCATTTGTTTATTTCACGTAGAATTATGAAATATCCGTTTTAGATATTAATATCACGAGTACAAAACTCGTTTGCAACTATTCTTGCAACAGCAATCGGAATAATTAGACTCATACATAATTAGATTTAAATTTTCCTTTTTTACCATAATCTTATGAATATATATTACACAAGAAGTATCAAGAGATTAGTTGACGAACGAGATCGATTTAAATATTCAATGGCAAAGATTGCGCTGAGTGAATTTTTCAATGCATGCCGAGTCAATCGGTTGTTGTAGTCAGATCGAAGGATCACGGTTATTTTCGTTTGATCGACGCATATACGTATCACTATCCGGCGTAACCGGCGAAAGAACGAATCGATGGATATTGCGATAGGGGGCACGAGCGAAATCTCACGACTATTTCTGATTCACCTTGCATGTGAACCTTCACCGTGACGCGTGACGCGCTACACAATCGCGCGATATTTCTCGGGCGGACATAATTCCCCCCTTTCGATCGCGAAACCGCGTCTGCTCCTCGAATATTCCGTCCTATCGTCCGCCACGACCTGTCCAAATAAATTAACATCCAACGTCTAACAACAAACGATAAATCTCGATCTCCCCCAAACGAATGTTTAACCATCGAAATTTAAAATGAACTTTCCGTGAAATTTATTTCAAATCACTCGGCCAATCACTTCGACGACGACAATTAACTACTCAAATAAGACGTTTAGTTTAGTTTCCAACTTTTATTTTTCGTGGGTAACTTACTTATCAGACATTTTTACCTGGAAATAAATTGTTACGTAAGTATTAATTTTAATAAGTATTTCAACATCGAAAAAAGAATTTTGCATAAATGGACATAAATGGCTTGGCTTGCTCACGAAGAGGCAACGCATTCGATCAACGTTGCTTTTTTAGAAAACGTACTATTATGTAGAGAGTAAATCAAAACAAGTATGTAATATGGAACACGTGATTTTGAAAGCTTGTCAAAAATAAGGATAGAATTTGTTGTATCAATAAAAGTGACATGAAGGCACGAAGAAGCGCATAATCGTGTTTACATAGTGAAATGCAAAAGGACTCAAATGTTTTAGAATTATAGAAAAAAATTTTAATGGAGTGGAAATCGATAGTTTGAAAGGATCATATTTAATATAAGAAATTTTTTGAGAAAATTGAAAAGATCCTATATTTGTTAGTAAAAACGAAAGTTTTATTAAATAAAAATGTCGAAAATGAATCAGTATAGATCAGTTTTCAAAACTGATGTAACTGACTTATTTGTTGTCGAACTTTCTGCTTTCTATGTCTCCTACAAGTTAGGCACGTTTATTTACTGAAAGTTTATAACATTAAATCCACTGTTTCCTATCATTATCATTTTTATAGTTACCACCTGATGCATTATACATCATCGTTATACGTCATCATTAATTTTACCTACGTCAAAAGAATTATCAACCATGTTCCATATTGTACTCATTCGATATTTTCAATAAGAAATTACAAATTATAACAATAAGAAGAAAATAATTTTAGTACTGTTGAATTTTGAATAGTCAAGAATGAATATATTTAATAATAAATCATTCAAACGTACGTTTACTCTCACCATAATATCTAATCGTTCGATTCACTTTCTAAGAACTTTTGCACGACACAATGAAGATGCTTTTCTCCTTCTGAAAGAGGCAATTTTCTTCATCAGAAAATGAGTAATAATCTCTGTTAATGTAACTATTGTTTCCAGAGACCAAATATACACGACTGTCTGTAAAATTTTCTTCTATTTCTTTACCGATTAAGCATTCACCTATCATCTAATCCTACCATCAAAAAACAAGCACTTACTCGAATTTTCTATCAGCTACATTATCTATTTACATCATTATTTAATTATTGTTAATATTGTTATTTATATTATCATACTCCTATAACCTTTTACGCGATTCTATTCGACTATGTCAAATCCTTACAAGGATCCGCGGACACGTTCATCGAATACGGTTAAAACGCGCGGATTACGTAACCTGGAAGCAGTAAATTCCAAGCAACGGTTAGCTCGTTGAACGCCACGGCCCGTTAACTAATGACACGGACAGTTTGTCACGATGTCTCGTGAATGCACGCGCAAACTCGCTGCCAAGCTTATCGCGGCCATTTACCGGACTATCCGTGAAGAATCCCGAGCAAAGTCGAGCTAAAGGACATTCGGCGAAGGGATTTCCAGCGAAATCTTTTCCACGGGAATTAATTCCAACGGAAGGAAGTTCCAGGCAGCGTCCCACTGCCGATAACTCGCTAATGTATGATAATTACGGCTTATCCGGATTTCTGCTTGTTCCCTCGCCAGATTTTTTTCCCGTGCTAGTTTTATCATGCGATTTAACCTCTTGCGCTGGAATGACGTGCCACGCACGTCGAGAATATTTCGCCCAAAACTGCAATATTTTCTCAGTTTTAAGTATATTTAAGTAAAACCCAGACAAAACAGATAATAAATATTACTAATACAGTGATATCATAGCGATGAATTCAAAAAGGAAGCGACTAATTATTGTATACGATATTTGGTCACACGTTATGGTCCGCAATCAGTTCCCAGCGCAAGCGGTTAAGGATACGTGTAAGTAATGTCGTTTTCTGACACTGTAGAAAATTTTATTTTATTTAATAGTTAATACAGCTTTAATCTGTAATA
>NW_025109355.1:0-4802 GCF_011392965.1 Frieseomelitta varia
TATTATACTTATATATTTACATTTATATATAGTTTAAATTTAAATTATTTATATATAGTTTTTAAATTTAAATTTTGTGTAAATGTATGAACATAATTATTATGCCACAATTATGCATTCAAAGATGCATGTAAATATCTTTGATATTGAATAAAAGTTCCAATTAAACTACAATGTAGAATTGAACACTTAGTGTTAATAGAACTTGTGAGAGTAAAATTTCAACGAACGAGAATTTACAACACTTAATGTTAAATTTAAAAAACTTGCGGAATCAATCATTCTTTTTTGCATTACATTAGCCTCTTTATTATTGTTTGACAATTTGACACTGAAAGATGAATTTAATTGGAATTGAAACGATCAATAAAAAATTTTGCACGTTCTACTCAAACTAGAAATACTTTCAACAGTATTTAAAAATACAATTCGTTCAATAAACATTCGAAGGAACGTGATAAATATTCAATCTGCTTTCCCCGAATTTGAGCGTTCTATTTCCGAGATAGCTCGTGTTATTGTATTACTAGATCCATTATCAGTAGAAAAATCTGTCTCTAAAGAATCAAACGGCGAGCCTCTGTTTTTCCAAACCGATACACCTTTTGAATGAGCCTTTCACCATAAACACAAGGACATGGTTAATTTAATGTAGTTTTCATTGTTCGTGCGTGCGTCGCAGCATTCGTGTATTCGTTGGTGAATACAGCTTTTGATTCCATCGTGTCAGTCATATCCTGGACATTTTACGAAACTTTGCTTTTCTCTCCACGTGTCGGTGAAACAGTAGTTCGTTTCATCTTGCAGAAAAATATACAAAATAACTATAATTTTATCTCGTTTGCCGGGCGAACATTTTTTTTCAAACAGACGAACGAAAAATTCTATTTTTCTATCGCATTTAAGAATTTTATTAAATCAATCGCATGCAAGAATTTTAGACGTTCCATTTCATAAATATAAATCTGCACAGAAATTCGTAGTCCAGTAATCCATCTACAAAAAGAATTTACGCAAAATTTCTGGACAGTAGGGAGTAATCTATCCTTTCAATAACTACAAAAAATGAAAATAGTTTTTCCTTTCGGAATAGATGATTCGCTTCATCTCGCCTGAAAGAAAAAAAAAAGAAAAAACACATATAACAATTATAATTATATCTCTATCTTTCAGGCTCTGGTATCTCGGAAGCGAGATGTTAATTTATAAATTGGCGAAATATGAATATTCACGGGGAGAAAACTTTTCGCGAACAACCGCCCCAAGTGATCTATCCCCTCGATGACTGAAAAGAACGAGAATAGTTTAATTTCCTCCGTCGGAAGACAAGGGATTGAAAGAAGAGCGATTGTGATTGATAACTGAGCAAAAATCGAATACGCGGAGAATCGTCGAATGTACGGGCCGCGAATACAATCATGACGACGGCTAGTGAGCTTTCGCACAATGGATTAAAATGATATTGTCCGGGAGCCGGACGTTGCAGTAAGTTTTATAAATGACGTGTTCATGAATATTCTGCGAATATTTAGTGTATATCCTGACACGACTTGGTTCTTCACTTCGCCGGCAACCTCGAGGACAATCGGATCATCTTTAAATTACGATTATTCGGCAAAGTTTGTGTAATTCCACGCTCTCATATTATCGTGTCATTTCTTTTTCCTTTCGTTGCTCTAGCAAACAAAGCTTTCGTTTCATTTTTTTCCCAATTATTCGTTCGTTTCCTTTTTTTTCTTTCTTCCTTTTTCGACGTTTTTATATTTCACCTTCGTTCAATTCTGTTTCTTGTGATTGAAACACATTTCTATGTATGAGCCTTCGCTCATGAAACACAGGTTCCAATAACGAACGGTAAATACCAGGAAATGGTATACGTTTCGTTCGATCTCAGATAATGAAAAAATTCGCATGTTTGCGAGATATTGGAAAAATCGAATGGCTATGTCGCGTTCATCCATTAATATCGCGTTCTGTCGGATTCCACGGCGTAGATTCAGGCTAACATTTCTCCTCGTTGAACTGTAGGAAATTTATGTTTCGTTGATGCAAAGAACTTTTTCGATGCGAAGAATATGGGAGTGAAGGATGTTCAGGATAAGTCACGTTTTCTATTTTTAATAGGAAGAATAGTGTAGTTTTATTTTTATTAACAAATTATTATTAATAAATTTTAATTTTTATTGATTAATTTTTATTAATTAGCTGTAATAATAAAATTATTATTGATAAATTTTTATTTTTATTTTATATTTTGTATTGATTTTTTGAACGTCAACATTTTTCAATTATTGCTCGTAGTAACATTACAATATTGGCTATGTTAAAATGTTGATCGCCTTACCAATAATATCTTTGACTTTTCTAAAATTTCGTTAATTCGTCAGTTATTTTTAGAAAATATACGCCTTTAGACCTAATTAGACATTTTTTCGTTTTATATCTTTTAACTTTCAATTGCATCATATTAGAATTTATTATCTAGTCGTAAAGTCCCATGAAACGTTCGTCAGTCTGTCAAATATTTTTAAATCAGATCTTTTTATTTTCAATTACATAACGTTACAATTTATTGTTTGTACTGAAGATCTGTAGTATCATGTCAGTTATTTTTTAAAGCCTATATTTTTTACTTCTCAATTATGTGATATTAAAATCATCTAGCCAAAAGGTTCCGTCAAGTTTCATTAGCTTGTCTAATACCTATTTCCAAAATATATATTTAGATATATAGATTTTTTTCCATTTTCAATTACATAATGTTACAATTTACTCTTTGATCATAAAGGTCCTTGAAACTTTGTTAACATATCAAATATTTTTAAAAGATCGGACACATCTTTGGACGTAGCAAGATTTACACCTTTTAATTTTCAATTATACTCGTGTTTTCGTATTAAAATTTATTGTGTCATCTGAATGGTATCAGCTTATCAAATACAACACACACAACGTATTTAGATCTACGAGATCTTTCCATTTACAATTATGAAACTTATTAATAAATTTCATAATTATTCGTTAATAAAATCCCACGTGAAATATTATTTAATTTATCAGGTATTTTTTGAAACCTCGAATCGCTTCATTTTCAATCTTGTCACGCTGGAAATTTATTATCAGTATTATCTCTGGACTGTGGATTTTTTATACATTTATAGAAAATTTAATGAAGCGGTACACAGTATACGAGAGATATACTCGTCGGAATATTTGACGCAAGAAACGAACCTCTATGCAGATTCTAAATTATTATTATTACATCACGTACATATATTTCTTTCTGTGATCCTCGCGCGATTCTGGTCGTGGGAAGCCTCTTTTTTTCGAACGACGAAGTTTTCAATAATTACGGAACGTTGAGCGGACAGTTTCGTGTTCGACTCGGCCACGTTGGCGCCTCGTATTTATAGGCTGACCCAATCTCACGGAGAACTTGTAAAGCAACTCTCCCTCTCTCTCTCTCTCGCCGAGAAAGAGAGAAAGAGAGAGAACGAAAGAGGCTCGGAGCTCGCCACGAGCCACAGCTTTCCAACAGCGACGAAATTGACGCAGAGGTGAGTAAGCGTCGCTTTTGTCGACCACCGTCATTCAACCCGGATTTCACGATGAACGACAAATTGGCTATCTATCAAGTTGTACATTTTTTCACTGAATATACCTACTTAACGAACCTCCAATTTGCATCTCAACTTGCGTGTGTCAACCCACTGCACGCGATATACCGTTTGCAACTTTTATTCAGTGAGCATGTATTACTTTTTAATATTAAATTTATTATTACATTTATTAGCGTTAAACGTAATTTAGTGTTACATCCGATGAAATATTTTACAACTTAATGTGAAGTGAAATTCCAAAGATTCACACGATAGTTTCGTCGTCGTTGTCTAGTTTCTTCAAATTTTACAAAATATAATTTACGGTATTCGAATAAATGTTCTTCCTTTAATGGATTAAGAACGCAGAATCCATCTTTTTTTTTAATCCTTCAGCTTTTTTCGTGTGTATCTTAACACACTTTGAATATCATGATCTCTGTTAGTAACGTGTTCCGGAAAATTACTACAGTATTTCAATAGAATAATTAATTACGAAAGTAAATTCCAAAGATTCGCTCAATATTTTATTGTCGTTGTATGGGATCTTTAAATTTTGCAAAATTTAAGTATTTACGGCATTAGGATAAATCATCTTTTTTATTGGATTAGAACGCAGAATCCTTAATTTCTTTTAACGCTTCAGAAGTTTTTCGTGTGTATGGTAACACACTTTGGAAATCATGATCTCAATAAAGTAAAATTTTAGTAATACTTTAATATTAATTGCAAATCCAATTAGTAATAATTAGAATCCGGTTGTTTATGCAAATGCATATTTTTACAGAAAACAGGTAGAACAACACGATCTGGATAGAAATACGTTTGATCAAAAAATTCGAGAAATGTATTTTTTATTTTGCTGTTTTTGCATAATATATATATTTCTATGTTCTATGTTTAAAAATATATGTAATATCATGGCATACGTTCCTTTCCCTGCATATGCATTTCGTGCTTATGTGGAATATCTTTCTGATGGAATTAATTCAGTCTATCGAGAAACTCTCTTATTACGACTGTATAGTGTCGATAACATTACTGTGTAATTATAGACACACATCAAGACGTACTTATACGTAATTGGCTTCAGTTACTCATTAAGCGTTAGATGTGGCCTTGTGTTTCGAATTCAGGTAGTTTGGTTTCATTACATCAGTGATATCAGGAATTGTGCTTCCGCTTGTTTCGCCTAAAGTGTTT
>NW_025109356.1:0-4804 GCF_011392965.1 Frieseomelitta varia
ATTGAACATGCTGAAATACTACGAAATAGAATAGAGCAAGGCTTCCGACAAATTCGAGAAACACCAGGAACGATAGAGAGATTAACCAGATGGATGACAAGACGCGTGCAGGCTTGTCTTCGAATGCAAAGTGGTCATTTCGAGCATCTTTTGTAAAAGTAATTCATAAAATTCATTGTATCTCATAAACGAAGACCGATAAGACATATATTCATATGATCTTTTCTCAGGTGTACAATCAGCTCCCACAAGTTACGATACACCCTGTATATAAAATAAAATAATTTATATAAATATAAATAAATATATGAAGTAATTAATAATAGAACAAAAAAATAATATCAAGTGCCTTGTTCTCTCTTTCTTTTTTTAATACGAATGCAACAAAGCTTCCTGACTGTACCTCGTATTTTTAACATATTTTTACGCATCGCGTGAAGAACGATGAGATTGATTGTGAGAGATGGAGCCAGAGAAGGCAACGGAATGGAGAAGAAAGCGTTCCGCGTGAGATATAAAGTGTGACAGCTGAGAAGTAGCGATGGGAATGATGTCATCGTGCAGATTACGAACGACAGCAACTTCTATTACTGGTGAATACAGGGTTGGCCGTAAGTCGTGCTACAAATTGGATGAGGGTGAAAAACTGTGAGAACTGTGGCTGAGAATGGGAGATCAGCTAGAAAATCGAGAATGAAATTGCGTTGAACGCTTCGTTTTCGAGAGAAATTCTATACAGAAATAATAGAAATAATAACTAATGATTTTGGAACTATGGATTTCACAGATCGCTGTTGTGCGTACAACACAAGCGACAATTTATTTATCAGTGTTTACTATTTCATTATAAAATGATGGATTTACCAGGATTTTATTATTTGATCAAATGAAACGATCAAAGTGTTCTACGTTTTCAATTTACCAGAAACGGCACGCTGGCACGTAAGTGATACTAATGTACTTGAAAGGTGTGAGAAGTAATATTATGTAAAGCGAAGGGAAATGAACATTTATGCTGTAAAAAGGAAACAAGGAAACGTTGTTAACAAGAAGGATTGATGCCAAGAATTTTGAACGATTCTGTAAATGAAAGCGTCTGACATCAGACATTTGTCCTTGTAATTAAACCGCGGATTTTCACGCATTTATGAGAAGTCTGAAGCTGAAAAAATACGCACGATGCATAAATTGCACAAACCATGCTGAAATAAAAATATAATATTCGAGTGAAATATAAATAAAAATATTCAAAGCAAAGTATCAATTATAATATTTAGCAGCTGAAACAACTGTCTGTTTTCTTCTTTACTTACGTTCGTACAAATATAAACATACTTATATTATATTTATATTATGTATATATATATACTATATTTATATTTATATTATATATATATTTAAATATACTATATATATATACTTATATGTACTTATATATACTTATATTAATTAAATATACTATATATATATATATATATATTTAAATATATTTATATTTATACTTATATTTATTTTTATACTTAAATATACTTATATTTATATATATATACTATATTTATATTTATATTATATATATTTAAATATACTTAATTATATTTATATTACATATAAATACCTATAGTCACATATGCATGTAGAGTAGGATCAGTATTCTAGATTACTATTTACATATGTGTGCATCTTACAATTAGAAGAAAAATCAGTTTGAAATTATACGTCTCCTTTCTTTCCAATATTCTGTTTCTGACATTCAACTAGTGGTGTCAGTTATTATATTATAATATAATTTAAAATTATATAACAACAAGTACAAGAATGCAACACGTAACAGGCGATTAAAGATTTTATTATTACAAATTACATTATAATTATCCTAAAATTACACTTATCAATCTACCCTGTATTTGTTATGTTTCACTACTTCGTTTCAGATGAAACGATATCAATTCGTTCTCCAGGCTTTTCTAATGCAAAGAAGGAAATGGAAGAAAGCAGCTAGCTATAATAGTGCTTACGAATTACCCTAAAATATATTTATCCTAACCTAATCCTAATGTTTGTTAGCAAGTCGCTAAATAGAAACAGATTCGCCTGCGTTTCGCTTCGTTTTAATTCGGTTCTCCAAGCGTCTCTGCTGCGAAGAAGGAAGTGCAAGGGAAGAGGGGGAGAGGATTTCGTACCCACGGTCGCGAACAATCGGTCGCCGTGTGAGAACCGCGAAAAGAAACGGTCCGCGAACGTATTTATCGGCAGTTGATCTGCGGCCAGACCAAGTTCCAAGTTCTTCTTGCCGGCTTGAAACAATGGTACATCCTCGCCGAGCACGTTATAACGTTATAGCATAGACGAGATATGAAGAGACGTTAGATATATGATCAGACGTTGCATCTCGCGGACTTTCGTGGCCAGTGACCTGAAATATCGATATACTAGAAAATCAAGGGATTTTTTTTAGCGCACTCTACGTTTAAACGACGGTGAGTTGAGGAACTAGTAAATACCCCAACAATAAGATTTTAAAGGCCAATTAGAGTTATCAAACTTTCAATACTGAAATGGGAAGTTCGTCTGTGATTATATCAAGTAAAATGGTACAAGCAAAATGTTTAATTGCTATACCCAGATTCCAAAACACGAAATTAGTATTTAAAATTATTATATTTTTTATTATATATATATATAAATATATATATATATATATGTATGTATGTATATGAATATATGTGTGCATGTGTGTGTGTCAGAAAGAGCTCTACTCCTGCAAAGATCCGCGATAAAACAAAAACGAGGTTTTTTTCGAAAGTTTGAAACATCAGGAGCACAGATGGCTTTAGGATTATGGTGTGCTACATCCTAGAATCTCATGCCACACTGATACAAAATTTGAAACTTCTGATAGAAAGACCTCACAGTTTTTAAGACATGCGCGCTTAAAATTTCGTTGAAAACTTAAAAATATCAGGAGCACAGCAAGCTCTACAATCTTCACAGGCCAACTCTTACAGATTCATGTTGTCCTAATACAAAATCTCCATCATCAGCTAGAAATTCCATCTCATTCAAGAGATATTCTGGCATAAAAATTTTCAAAAAAATCTATCAGGAGAACAAAATAACGGCAGACTTTCCTACAATATCTCTCTAACGATAAGAAAACTTTTGCTGAAAATTCGAACCATGTATCAGGAGAGCATGATGCTCGAGGAGGTACCACAACAAAAATCGTGACGGAACGATTCTCCTGATACAGAGGTTTTTCGAAAAACGTTTGAATTGGAATATCTCGCGAACGATGAGGAATCTTTTGCTTAAAATTCGCATTTAGTATTAGGAGAACATGACACTTGAGGAGGTAGCACTACAAAGACCTGCGAGGAGCGATTCTCCTGACACAGAGGTTTTTCGAAAAATTTTTGTTCTGGAATATCTCGCGAACGATGAGGATTCTTTCGCTGAAAATTCGCATTAAGTATCAGGAGAACATGAGACTCGAGGAGGTATCACCACAAAGATTGGGGTGGAGCGATTCTTCGATACACAGGTTTTTCGAAAAATTTTTGATCTGGAATATCTCGCGAACAGTGAGGTATCTTTTGCTGAAAATTCGAATCATGTATCAGGAAAACATGACACTCGAGGAGGTAGCACAACAATGTTTGAGGTGGAGCGATTCTCCTAATACAGAGGTTTTTCGAAAAATTTTTGATCTGGAGTATCTCGCGAACAATGAGGTATCTTTTGCTAAAAATTCGAACCATATGTCTGGAGAACATGAGACTCGAGGAGGTAGCACGACGGAGATTAGAGTTGGGCGATTCTCCTGAAACAGCGGTTTTTCGAAAAATTTTTGAATTGGAATATCTCGCGAACGAGAAGGAATCTTTTGCTGAAAATACGCACTAAGTATCAGGAGAATATGAGTCTCGAGGAGAATCCTCATTTGAGAGTTAGTCTTTCTTAAAAATATTCGTGAAACCTCGCTATCAGGAGAATCGCTCGGTCGCGGTGTTTGTAGTGCATCCTTCACGATTTTCATGTTCCACTGATACACGGTTCGAATTTGCAGGAAGAGGTTTTTTCTCGTTCGCGAGATATTCCGGTTTAAATATTTTTTAAAAATTTTTGTGTCAGGAGATTCGATCCACCACGATCTTTGACGCTTTATCTCCTCGAGTCTCATGTTCTCCTGATACATGGTTCGAATTTTCAGCAAAAGATCGCATTTCGTTCGCGAGATATTCCAGATCAAAAATTATTCGAAAAACCTCTGTATCAGGAGAATCGCTCCACCCCGATCTTCGTAGTGCTACCTCCTCGAGTCTCATGTTCTGCTGATACTTAATGCGAATTTTCAGCAAACAGTTCCTTCTCGTTCGTGAGATATTCCAGATCAATAATTTTTCGAAAAGCCTCTGTATCAGGAGAATCGCTGCAGCCCGATCATTGTAGTGCTTTCTCCTCGAGTGTCATGTTCACCTGATACTTGGTGCGAATATTCAGCAAAAGATTCCGCATCGTTCGCGAGATATACCAGTTCGAAAATTTTTCGAAAAACGTCTGTATCAGGAGAATCGCTCCACCCAGATCTTTGTAGTGCTACCTCCTCAAGAGTCATCTCCTCCTGATACATCATTCGAATTTTCAGCAAAAGATACCTTATCGTCCGCGAGATATACCAGTTCAAAAATTATTCGAGAAACCTCTGTATCAGGAGAATCGCTCAACCCCGATCTTCGTGGTGCTACCTCCTCGAGTCTCATGTTCTGCTGATACTTAATGCGTATTTTCAGCAAAAGATACCTCG
>NW_025109357.1:0-3638 GCF_011392965.1 Frieseomelitta varia
TTTTTTTTCTTTTTCATATTCAACTCAAATAATTCAAATTAATAAAATTATAAATTTTATAATTATAAATATAAATTTGAAAAATTTTTTAAATCAAATTATAAATTTAATTTTTTAAATCAAATTATAAATTTAACAAAGTTGTTATTATAATTACATTTCGTACGTTTCGAACAATATTTATTATTCTCATTTATTAGTTCTTTTAGTTCTTTTTTTTTTTTCTTTCTTTAATTTTATTTTAGCAAGTATTACATACATTTCTTCTCTCGTTTTCAGTAACTGAAATTAATATTCGAATACAAATGGAAATTCCAATAGATCAACTATTTTGAAACAAATTTTCCTTTTACGTGGTAAAATAATAATTTAGATTAATTGATTCTAACTTCAACAAAGTTACACGACAACATGTCAAAAATTATAATAATGCTACAACGTCAAGTATTTCATTTCAATTTATTCAAGTGTGGATTAAAATATGTGAATAAAAAGATCAGATGTTAACATTTCTGCACGCGTGATTAAATATTTTCATTGTACGACTAGACATTATTTTTTTTTTTTTTCTTTTTTCATCATCTTCCAACACGAAGTTATAAATACATTTTAATCTCCGAATCGAATTATTATATCACGCTTGGCAATAAATCTTCTTTATATAAGCTTCCAATATCCAATTGATCTTTCCTTTGGTTTCATTCTCGTTTCATAACGATAATACGGCTGCAACATTTATATTTAAAATTCGTTTGCAAATAAATAGGAGAAACAAAGAAATCAGGATTCTTGATACTAAAAGAATGGATTTGAAAAGAAAAAATTATTCGAACCTCGTTTCGTTGCCTCGGATTCAATATCTCTCTTTGCATTGTGCAGAAAATTTTAATTCCACACTTCCGAGATATTTGCCTCGCATTATTCGTTTCGCATATGTAGATGGAAAAGTTCATGGAGAACATTCTGTTTGTCTGTCCGATTTATACTTAAAAATACTCTCCGAGCATTTGATCTCATATTTTCAATTCGAGCGTTTGCTACTTATACAGAACGTTGTATTTCCAATTAATAATTATCGTATAATTGTTAAAATTGTTTCTAACAGTAAGATGAAAATTTGCAATTGATATACAGTGCAACAATGTTATTAACTTTTCCACTGGATCTCTTATCTCTTTTTTTATATAGAATTATTTTACATATTATTCAGCCAGACAAATGTCAGTTCTCTTTTTCATGTAAACAATTGTCATTATTGTTAATATTATTAATATCTTATGTTATTAATATTACAATACTTGTCATTATATATTATTAATATTATTCTATATGTTATTGGTATTATTATACTTTTTATAATATTAATTTTTAACATTTATTCAATTAATATATAATGTATATTATTAAAATTAATATATATTATATTTAAAAATTAAAATTAATATGTATATAATATATTATTAATTTTATTATATATATAATATATATTAATTTTAATAAATAATTTTATATTATATATATAAAATTTATATATATATATATAATATAATTAAAATTAATATTTATAATATATTATTAAAATTAATATGTATAATATATTACTAATTTTATTATATATATAATATATATATATATATATATTAATTTTAACATTTATTCAATTTTCAATTTTCCACATTCGTTCAGTTTCTAGGAATAATTTTAAATCCAATTTCTGACACTTTTCAACAAATTATTAAATTATACTTCTTAATACATTATCGATCATTTGCTAATGCTTTAATACTTCCATCGTATTCAATATTTAATGTCAATAAATGTTAACGTAAAATATTTTTAATCGCGAGTAATTAATTCTTTCTAAACGAATAAATTATCAAACAAAATGTGCGCGTGCACTATTCCTTTTGTACGCGACTCTTGTATCTCTCGTTCGGTAGAGCGTGCTCCTCCGCCATAGTTGAGGCATCGCGGTTTACCTCCTGAAGGTTTGCAAATCGGTCCAGGTAAACGACTCGGATACGAACGACCTACCAAGGTCGAACGGCCAGGAATTCCTTTCGTTCTTAGTTGCCTCACCTGGTTTGTCGCTCGTCTGGGAGAGGAAGGGAGAGGAGCAACGTGCGACAAGAAGCGACAACACGAGGGGGACGTCGAGAAGAGCTGGTTTTTAGCCGATCTAAAGGTCTAAAGTGTGCTCGATTCTCTGGCCCCTCTGCCGGTGTGTCCTCCTCAGTGACTCATCTGCTTTTTCGTGTCAACATTTATTGCATGCTCGTTACGAGCCTGCCGACCCGTATATCTCGCTTTAATTAACTACCTTGAGATACGTTTCACGATTCACGGCACGTTTTGCCATCGCCGAGATCGAGTGTTTTTTTTTTTTTTAATATATACACACACGAGCCGTTTATTTTGAAAGTCCATTTATCTTTAAATTTGCGTTTTTGATAAATTCGAAAATATTGATAATTCATAACGTGTATTAGATAGTATAACGTTTTTTTACGAATCATGAATTATTTATTAATATCGATTTATTTAAGAAATATTTTCTGGATTATGATGAATTATAAAAATACGTGAAACAAACGATAAAATTGCGAGTAAAAATTCTCAGACGAGAGATTCGAGAGTATCACAAGTTTTTTTCCTTCACAATCGAAATAAGTTTTCTTATTAGCTGGGGGGGGAAAAATTTAATTATCGAAACCAAGTTTTTTTTTTTTTTTTTTTTTTTTTAAGAAAAAATACTTTTCTCTGACTCTGGTAGATCATAAAAAAAAAGAAAAAGGATTAAAATTCTCTCTCCTTTTTACACCAGTACCCTACACTCGAAAAAGGAAATAGATTGGATTCAGGAAAAATTTCTGAGAAATTTGTGTTTAATCGTCGACAAAAGTTTATAATTATTAAAACAGGAAATTCCTCTTAATAAAATCGGCAGTTGGAGAGTTTCGAGACGTTACGAAGTTTCAGATTCGAGTTCCGAGAACTCGATAGTTAGTTTCGAACCAGTCCCTGGAAATTTCACACCGTTGAAACGTGTCAGATCGACGGCAAGGGACACGCGAGACACAATCGGGGACGCAAGAAAAGCGAGTGTTGATGCACAGACAGAAACAGATAACGTGGTCGACGGGGAACATTCGCGGAGAGGGAAGCCTATTTTCCTCGACAATCGCTCGCGGTGCTGTCACTCGGTTCTTAACCGAGTGGAGAGCAAGCTGGAAAAAGCTTGTGCCCGGTTGCTCGCGGCCAGCCTCGTTGAAGCACCTTTCTGTGGTCGAGTCTTGTGCCTCTCTCCCCTCTTCGCGCAATCTTCGTTGTAATTGGAATGCAATCTCGCGATGCTGTGATTTAATTGGAATCCATCTTGATCCATTGCTACGAAGCAAAAGCTCGAGCACTTCGAACCTGTCATTCTCTCTCTCTCTCTCTCTCTCTCTCTCTCTCTCTCTCTCTCTCTCTCTTTTAACCTCTTGCGCTAGAACGACGTCGAGAAATTGCAACATTTTCTCAGTTTTAAGTATATTTAAATGTGACCCAGGCAAGACAAATGATAAGTTTGTTACTTCTCAATAATTTCTATCCAGTGATGTACCGATAAATTCAAAAAGAAGACGAATTATTGTACT